>NW_017307442.1:199975-239265 GCF_000935625.1 Nanorana parkeri | reverse complement strand
ATAATATACGCACACACAAATAAATCAATCAGTTCAGGGCTAGAAACGCCTATAATGAACCATTCTTCTTCTGGAGCATTACTCTCTAATTTGGTACCTATTAACAATCCATGTTCCCCGCAGCTGGTAGGGTAACCCAGAGTGCAAGTGAGAACATAGAGGACTTCAATCCTGAAGAAACTATTTGTTCAGTTCAAGCTTTAAAGATAAACTTTAACTTAATGGATAGAAAATGATAAAGCCAACAGAAAGCAAATATCCAATTGTTCCTACAGCAGTGAGGATATTAGCTTACCCGAAAAGAAAGCATAGGAGTGCTGAAGCCCAGAAAAGTTTATAATGAACAGTATCAGTTCTGGGTGAAGAAACTGACCTGGTGTGCCAGGATTACACAACAGATAAATGTATTATATTTATTTTTATATAGGGTGATGATGGAGATGTTGGACCCAGAGGATTGCCAGGTGAACCTGTAAGTGTTTCAGACTGTAATAGTATTACTGAAGAGAATATCTGCAGAATGTACTATGAATAGCTCTAGTCAACTAGCAGTTCACATATATATTACATAAATGCATTTCAGGGTTGCCCAAGGAGCAAACCCTCCCAATCCAGTCACTACACAAGAAGCAAACGTAGAAACCTTCCTTGTATCTTGAGCTCGTTTGTCACCTTGTATGATATTTACAATGATTGAAATCTGCAATAGGCTGGATTATAGACTTTTAGGGGCTAATTTCCTTATTCCTCTTATAAATCTCCTCCACCTAATTATATATAATTATCCGAAAGAAACTTTAAGATTACCTTCAGTGACATTGCAAAACTGGCATCCCACAGATAAGACATTCCACTTCATTCCCCATATGACAGAAGAGATCCCCAAGCCATAAAGCTAGCATATCCTGGATATTGGGTTTGCCAAAAGTATGGCTTACATTAGACTTTTACGCATGTGTCCAGCGTGTCTGATCTGATTTTGTAGCCAACAGATTTACCAAACAGAGAATGTTGTTTCTGTGCTGCCTCCCCTTCCCACATAGGGTAGCTAAAAATATGATTTCATCTTCAGGTTGGTGCAGTTTTTTTGGGCAGTGCAATCATTGCCATTTGTGCCTCAACACTGGCACTTATACAATTTTCACATTTGTACATACTTACTGTTCTAATGACGGCATTTCATATTCATAAATATGAAACAGAGAAATATAAAATAAATAGTATAAACAAAACCACTGTGCCAGACTACTAAGAGGAAGACATGTCCTTCATATGTAATGAGCAAACGTGGCTGCCCACGTCTGATTGTATAATAATGAACTACGCATAAAGGCATGATTTTACACTAACACACTCTAGCTTAATGCAAATACATTTATCAATTACATTAAAGGAAACTATTGCATTTTTGTAATTTAAACATTGTGGTTATACTGCTACTGCACAGACTACATCTAATATACCACCTATTCAATGCCTAAGATTATTAGTAGCTAATGTAATGAGATCAGTAGAATGGCCTGCCATACTGTATAGTATATTTTAATGCATGGACTAGACTGATGGCAGCTTTTTTACCATTGATTTGCGTTATTTACAGGGACCACGAGGGCTACTCGGACCAAAAGGACCTCCAGGCCCCCCTGGACCTCACGTAAGTACTGGATGTTTGCCTGCCAGGCGTCAGTGCTGGGGGATGGGCAGGCTGTGTGCATTACATATTCCATGCTGTTGTATCTGCAGTAATCCGTTTCCCCCATCATTCCACACATAGCGGTGCAGCAACGGCAATGTTTAATAAGCCCAAACCAGGGAATTACTGTACAATTTCTGGCCTTATTAAAGTCTGGTTGATAAGTTGTGGCAAGAAGCAGCACAGGCTGGTGATCGGAGCTCCACAAACACATCTGTCATGCTGATGACTATAAACAGAAAATAAACATTTGGAGCTTTGGACTGTGCGGTTGTTTAGTAAATGTATACAAAGAATCCTCATTCCATCAGATGGTTTATGCACATCCGGGTTTCCTCTTGCTGCGATGACAGCTCTGATATAAGCACGATACAAGCTTACTTCCTTGCATCTCAATTATAAAAACCGGATAAAAGAACCAGCCAGCTATTGTTAGGATTTGCGTTCCTTTTGAGAATAAAAAACATAAATGTGATTGTTTGCCATAGAAAAAGCCAGCAAAAATGACAAAGCTTGACAAGAAATGCTTCCATTAATTGGATGCTCTCATTGCATGCAAAGATGTTGTGCCATTTTGGAAAATTTCAGTGTGGCCTACCAGCCACACACTGTTCATTTTTCACCAGCAAGATGCCACGTATAGTAATGTGGGCTAAAGGTTGTAGAGAGCCTTGGTAGGCCATAAGTTGAGCGAGAGATATTGGATATGTGATTGTGCATCATTCCCA
Organism: Nanorana parkeri; assembly: GCF_000935625.1. Taxonomy (NCBI): domain Eukaryota; kingdom Metazoa; phylum Chordata; class Amphibia; order Anura; family Dicroglossidae; genus Nanorana; species Nanorana parkeri. Next base: position 236,844 of record NW_017307442.1, on the reverse strand, counting down.
CTGTCCAATGTGCCCTGATCTCCATTTTAAAGGAAAGATAACACTACAGAGATACAGAGGCTGCTATTGCTAAAGCATTTCTGGTAATGCTTGTTGCCTGGCTGTCCTTTTTTTTTTCTAACTACACTACCTTCTGGGCCACTGACCTGGACCCAAAATATAGATCAGCAAGGACCCTACTTCTAATCTGTTTGTTAGTCAGTGCTTCTGAAATTATTACAAAGAAAAGTATGGGGGTGCAGGGTGATTAAATATACTCTCCCTAATCCTTACAGCCAGCAAGAGGCAATGCAGCTTTAAGACTGAGAGCTGACCTATAACGTGACCCCTGATCAGTAGCTCACTATTGGCTGACTTTGGGTCACAGAAGTACATTAGTAAATGTACACCCTTGATTCAAAAGAGAAGCATAGCCAAAATGGGGATGTTTTTACTTCTTTTTTGAAGCGTTTGGATTAGTATGACAGAAATTGCATTTTCATAAGAAGAGATCAGCAATGGCATATTATGTATTTTTCTGATGATACATTTATCTCTAACCATTTTTTTTTGGTTTTGGATGAAGCGTGGAGGGGTTAGAACTAGGGATGCACCGATATATCAGCCGCCAAAACATATCGGCGAAAATTGCGTTTTTGGCATAATGCCGAAAGTGCTATTTTCTGGCCAATATAGCGGTGCATTGGTGCTTTCTCTCCTCCCCGCCGGGCGCTGCTCTGTGTCCCAGCGGGGAGAAACTGTTACAGGCGGCCAAGCACTGCAGGAGGAGAGCGATGTGAGCAGCCGGCGTCTTTCCTCCCACACCACTCAGCATCCTGTCACAGATCAGAGAAGAACAGTGTGGGTGGAGACAGCTTGCAGTGCTGTCACAGGAGGCTAATCAGTGATCTCTGAGTGTTTGTACATAATTGAGGACATACCATGGTTACTATATCCTCAATTATTAATTAATGGGAAGTGATCTACATCGCCTCCTGTTCATTCATGATTGTGGTTAGTAAACATACTATATTCTCATGTTATGAATGAACAGGAACAATCAGTATAGAGGATTCCTGTTCATTTATCACAGCTGCAGAAAAAGAGATTGAGGACTATGTTCTCAATCTCTCTTTTTTTTATTTTAAAAGGGAAATGTCCCTGACTATTTCCCCAAAGCCCCTAAAAGTAAAGTAAAAAATAAAAATATTTAATAAAAATGAATAAATAAATAAAAATAAAATACAAAACAATAAAAGTTTATAAAAAATAAATAAAAATAAAATATTTGAAAAAGTTATAATGAAAAACATTTTTGGTCTCGGCCTGACATTTTTTTTCAATTTGGTTTAGTTAGTTAGAACCCCTGGCAAATTTGATTTGCTCAGAGATCAGACAAAAAAGAAGGGCACCAAACTAAATCAGATTTCAAATGTTTAGAAAATGTTTATGTTGATTAAACAGCCAACATGTTATAGGGGCAGACACAACCCCCTTCCTCAGGACTTGAAACAATGTAATTGAAGGATTGGACTGAGCAATAACGCAAAAATTGGGTTTTAATATGAGATATGGGTCGTTTCCCAAATTAACAGAATGCAGGCGGCAGGTAGAACAGATAGGCTGTTTGACCAATATAATCATTAAATGTTTTATAGACTCTGAGATATCATTTGGTCTACTGCTCTTCTTTTCTGTCTGATCTCTGAGTTGCTTCCAGTATCTTGCATTGGAGACTGAGTGTCATGAGCTGCCTAACCATATGCTAATGAGCTACCTCCAGACTCCGATCAAGTTGGGTCTATCATAAAGGTTATCAAAAGACTCATCCAAGTTTCTCTGAAATATTCTAGTGATTTGAAATTTTTGTTGCTATCTGATTTCCTACTGGAGAGGTTTACCCTTTTTATTAGTGTTGGTGTCCATTGTCATCTGACCAGAAAGCAAAAAGGAACCCAAAATGTTACAGTTGCCACTAAAAGAGGAGGTGAGGGAAACTTTCCATTGGGCACACCTGTTCCAGTGGCAACTATATATGGGAATCTTCCTATTTTGTGGGGATTTTCCTTCACTTCCTGCTCTGTCTCCAGAATGGGAATAAAGGGAAAGCTTCACAAAAGGGAACCTGACCGGAGTTTTAGACATTCCTCACTCCATCCATTAACCCAAAAACTTTTTTGGCTATAAATACACTAACTTTTAACACTATTTCCTGTAATCATCTCTTGCACAATAAGAATTATTTCATTGTTGGATTTTAATCATATTCCAAGGTCCTCAGTGATGTGCTGATCTCCAACACATCACTTTAGCTACATTGGTTAAAGAGAGCAAAATTATGACGTTTCAGATGTAAATATATAAATTCCCACATAGTAACCTTACAAGCACCATACAATAAACATGAGGTGCCATATTCTGTAGATTTTGTTTGACATTGTAACTATGTCTGAAGTAATGTCATCTGCTTTTCCAGGGTGTGGCAGGAATGGATGGACCAGTCGGCATCAAGGGCAGTGTGGTAGGTATCACAAGGTTTACGATCACTTGTCCATAATGACCTCTGGGGAACAAATAAGCTTCTTCTGTACAAAACGTGGGCAGTTATGGAATTACAAGATGAAATGAATGATAATTGGGAAGAAGCTTCCCTAAGATTTACGTATTTGGAAACCTAAACAGAGAGCTGGTCTTAAAAAAGAAGACAAGGCGGTGATTGTCATGGGTGGATGCTATAATGGCCAGAAACAATAATGAGCAGAATCTGAAAAGACATGTTATAACATGAAGAAAGCATGTGTTTTCCATAAACTATCAATTCAGAAGACTTTGGTGGGGTTATCTGGTGTTGTAGACATATTAATGATTATTATTTATGATGACCCTTAACTTATTGTATTCCAGGGACCTCAAGGTGAACCAGGACCACCAGGCCAGCAGGGAAACCCAGGTGCACAGGTAAGTCCAATCTTCAGTAAACTTAAATCAAATGCTAATAGCATAACATCTTTTCATTGCACGGTAGCTCATATTTTCAAATACATGACAGCCTTGGTTGTTTACATACTAGTATTAAAGAGGGGACCCAGTGCACATTCTAGAACTGACAAATCACTGAAGTCCTTTATTAATGGTTTTGCTGCGTCCATTCAAGTGAACGATGCCTGCAGCATCTGAACCTGAATGTTTTGGCACTGCAGTACCTATTCACCTCAATGGCTCTCAAAGACACACCCTCTAAAAGAAAACTGGATGTCAGGGCTGGCATTGGTAATTCAAAACATGAGCCCCAAGAGCTCTGCTGTGCTGTTTATAGGACATGTTTCAGTGTTGCATTACAGGTCGACTTTAATATATAGCTCTCTACATTGTGTGATTCCGATGGTCCTCGTACCCTGCTCATTGTCACCTTGATGCTGTCAGGAAGATTTGCATCCCATCAGAAATTCCTCTGCAGTCTAAGGTTTTATTTATGAAATGCCCAGATGGTGCAGGGTGAATATGTAACTCCCGCTGGGCCACCATCTTGAATCATGAACACCTGGCAACCTTTTGTCTAAGCCGGAATTTTAAAAGGGACTAACAAGTCAACGAGAGTGACTTTACAGTGTTGCAGTTGGTACATTAAGGCTGCAGCGATCTTATTGAGTTCACAAACACCAAATTTGAATTCTGGCATAGTATGACACAGTGAAGATAGTCTTCATACTCTCATTAGAATAATATTCCAAGCATTATTGCACTGAGAAATAATGAAAAAGCAACAAAAGAACATCAGCCACAAACAAAACCTGAACTCTGAAACAACGTTCTGGAGTCCCCCAATTAAAAATAGACATTGTTATAAAAGTACTAAAGAAGTGTTTTTGTTTTTCCCATGCAGGGTCTTCCGGGTCCACAGGGAGCCATCGGGCCACCAGGAGAGAAGGTAACATGAAGTGGTACAGCTGTTGTGTACTTACAGTATTATATACTCCATCTGCTGTCGCATTGTATGCACTGAGCCTGTCATCCTCCCCTCTTCCCTGGTATTAGTGCTTAGCGGGGAATGTTCGCCCCTCCAATTAGGGATGACATGTTTACGTTAATCCTATATGTTAGTACAGTGCTGTGTTCTTTCATGGTTCCATTAAACACACAGTAAATCATACAGTGTTCAATGTAAAATGACACACTGCATATTTTTGTCTTTGGGCATCAAAAAATATACAGGCAACCCACATTGCTCTTTTACAAACGAGCGGGTGAGCAAACCATGAGGACCAATATCTTGCGTACAGATAAGGAGGTCCATTAGAAAAAAGAGTTTTAGTCAGTGAAGCACAGGAAATTATAAATGTAAGGCATGAATTTAGAATGCGGTTAACTGTTCACAATCCATTGGCTCACTGCAAATGGTATTTTTTTTTTTAATGTGAATTCTATACAGAGTAATGAGCTATACACAGCTATACCCAGCTATCAGATTTGTGGTCATGCTGTTGCCTTAAAAAAAAAAGTAATACAAAACCCCAAGAAAAACATAGCATAGTGGTATGCTTTACAAATGTGCATTGCACTTCACTTTCTTTGGCACTCCAAAGCAGGCAGAGTAATAAAATGGAACCCAGTCTGTGACCTGTCAAGTCCTGTGACCTGCTCTTCTTAAATCATGAAGTGGGCCCTAAAGTGCAGGCTGCGGATGCAGAGTATAATGAAAAGCATAAATTGATATCTGCTGGCCGTTAAATATAGCCCTTTAGCTAGAATATGCTGAGAGTAAATATAGTTCATTTTATTTACAACAAACTAGGATAAATAACTGAATATGTCTTGATATAGTTGGCTTTCTCTGCACAGCGGCACTTGCACCGGGCCATACCTCTATTGGTTTATACATTGATGTCATTCTAACATAGTAGGTGTGCTTAGAAGAGTGAGAGCAGAATAATGACCTCATCAGTGTGTATGATAATAGGATCTCTAAAAGTCTAAAGAAGCTTGGGAGAAAGGAGTAGTAAAGCAAAGTCACCATACATGTCTACTATGTAGGAAGCGAAGCCTTCATATGCAATGGGCAAATATTTCTGTACATGTTTAATAACAAGCTTTAAAAAAGAAACAGGGGTTACAAAACTTGAACAAACTGATAGAATCCTTTATAATAAGCGGATCACATTCACACTTAGATTAAAAGTCATAAAAGAAGTAAAGTCTATGAGACTCACCTGGCTGGACTTCGTCTCCACCTTTCCTTTTCCGCCCTCTACACTCCCCCCTGCCGTTTTGTCTGGTCTCTATTTTTCTCCCTGAGCAAGATGTTGGGAGCTTCGCCTCTCCATTCACCTACAGGATTGTAAGTGTCTGGTCTGTATTTACTTACCAGCCATCTACTCAGTGCACAGTTACTTATTTTCTCTCAGATATTTCTATGTACTCTTTTGTGTATTGTATATTATTTTGAAAACCAATAACATCTATTCTCTAAAAAACAAGTAAACTTTTATCCCCTTAATTTTGTTCACATCAAACTGATTTTGCATTCTTATAGAAGTCTATGTTAATGCAAAACCCACTTAAAGCAGGTCAGAAGAAGGCCTACTGCAGGTCCACCTGGCAATGGTTTCTGAATGATCTCAGAAGCACCTCAAACTGATGTCAAACTGATGCCATTCACACAAGTTCAGAACCCATTGACACTGGCCCTTAAGTTGTTGTTAGCAGAGGCATGAACATTTGTGGATCCCATTATTGCATACACCTGCATACTAGCACCTGAGAGCATTTGCATTAATATGTACAGCCTCAATCTGTACTTGGGGCATGCTGTAGACTTCACTGACAGCAGAGTCTGGAAAGTAACACTGAAAATTTAATGTGCTTCTGATTTTCTTCTTTGCTACTTTCAGGGTCCACTAGGAAAATCTGGACTTCCTGGCATGCCTGGAGCTGACGGCCCCGCTGTAAGTAAACAATTCAGGTATTCTTTTACTTGTAATGAAGGAGGTACTCTTTGCAGATGGTTTGGTCATACACATGCAAACTGTCTGCTAAGAAGGTTGTTATAGACCAGACTTGTCCTTGCATAGACTTTCCAAGCTGATAGATTGATGCACAAATACTGGAATGTTCAGAATGGAAGATGCAGTCATTAAAGGCTCTCAACCATTTCTGTCAACCCCCATGTGATGTGGACCCAATAGGCCTACATCTGTCAGAAATTACTATAGCTGCAGATTAGTAAATGTCTTGCAGATCAAGATGCCTGCTGCAGAAGTATCAAGAAGCTTGTTGTGCAGGTGCATGAGCTGTTTAAAGGAAACATATAAAGAGTATAGTCTTCATTACCCAAGTATCACTGAGCTGGAACAAATAGCATAGGAGGTAAAGTCCAACTCCAGGAAAACATTTTTTTTGTATGGAATAGGGAAGGGTTAAAGCCTCTATCAGGACAAGAAGTGAAGGAAATACAGTGACACCACGGTTCACGAACGCTTCTGTTCGCGAACATTTCGGTTCCCGAACAGGAAGTTCAGCAAAATGTTGCCTCCGTTCGCGAACTCCGTTACGGGTGATGAACACAACCGTAGCCATTTTCCCTGCTCTGACACATGGTCATGGCTTCTTCTAGTCGAGATCACAGTTGGAATCGGTTCACAACCAGAATAGCGTAACGAATTAAATTTAGTGAACCGAGGTCACTCTGCAGCATGCTGGCAGGACACAGACTTTTCTACTCAAGCTATGACTGTTTTTTTTAAGAAAACAAAATGTAAAGGTGCCCATACACTGCTCGATTCTCGTACGAGAATCACGGGAAATCCCGCGATCGTACGAGAATCGAGCAGTGTGAACGAAGACGTGCGACCGTTTCTACTGTACGGTCGCACGTCTTTCGTACGATTGTCGGCGGGTTTCTAGCCTGCTCGTTCGACATCTGCGGAACGGGCCTGTGTGCGCACGCGCACACTGCCCGTTCTGCATTGCGGTCATCAGAAGCCTGCCCCTCAGCGGGGCGGGCTTTCGATGATCGCAAGTACGATCTGCCTGTCCAAGATGGGCAGATCGTACAAGCTTTTAGTAAGCTTACGACCATCACAAGACTTTTGTAGGTGTATGGGAACCTTAACACTTTTTGTTTTCACCCACCTGGAATGTATTTAGCCAATTTAAACTGCAAATTCAATTAGGCTTTAAATCTAGGTCTGCAGTGAAGGCGCTTTTAGATTTCTCTGGACAGGTTTACTTTAAGCAGTTGTTTCATCTGTAAGGTGGTTAATAATGAGAGCAATCCCTTTATACAAAAAAACTGCAGTTAGTGCAGTCTGCTCCACATACACACGGCGCACTGAAGGCAAAGATGCGGCAGATGAAAGCCATTTTTTTTCCCAAAAGCAGAAACACTCTGGGCTGTGTTTAAAAAGATAGACAAAATCTTTTTCTATTTCACTGCACCTTCAATCTATTTTCCTGGATTTTGGACACTTTTAGCCAGTTTTTTAAGTTTGATGCGGGGAGTCAAGCTGCAGAAAACAAAAATGGTCAAAAGTATACACGCTGGTGAGGGATAAAATGGCAAAATGCAGGGAAAACCATTTAAAGAAACAAAAAGATGAATGCCACCTTAAAGAAAAATAGCCCCAGTGAGCTTCAACTATGGAAACATGACCACACATGGCATTCTGTATACATGATTTAAAACATTGTCACTGGTATTCATAAAGGGTATCCAACACTCTTTTGAACTCCGTCATGCATTTGCACGACAAATGTTGGTGCTTGCACCAGATTCATGTACCTGATCAAATCACAGGCTCAGCATTACTGAGCTCCCACCCAGCCACTGCACCAGTCACACAGGCAGATGCAGTGGTAGATGACTTATACTGTAGGTGGGTGGAGCCTGATGGTGCATTATTAGAGTACTGAGTTCCCCATCAGGTTTGCTCTGCTGCAATTTGACAGCAGGCAGTGGGCGGGTGCCATAGCCGGCCTGCTATTGGCTATGACACCCTCCCACAGCCTGCTGTTAATCAACAGCAGAGCAGACCTATGTTGTAAGTCATGTTATTATACTGCAGTGGCTTTGTGATGTTATTTATGGAGTGCAAAGGGGTGAGCTTACATACTTTTAGCCATCTGATGATTCCCCATTTGCTCTCCTAGTCTTTACCCCTTTATTGCCATAACTTTATTGATTGCCAGTGCTGATCTTTTATGCCTTCTGTAGGAATAAGGACATTAGATAAATGTTTCGTCACCCATGGGTATAATTATCTGAATCTCTACTCCTGAATTGCTATACTAGAACAGAGATGATTAGGGATTATTAGAATTGATCTTAATTATTGTATTCCCTCCCTGTCATAGCAATAGTGTTAGGTTGTAAGGCCCAATAGCCTGAATGAGCCCAGCACTGATAACAGACACTTGTCATATAACCAAAGATGCTGTCAGGATTACATAAAGAGAAGCTAAAAAGCTTTATTGATTGATATTTGTGCCCTGGATGATGTCAGTTATCGGCACTGAGCTCAGACAGGAGATGGGTCAGACTTCTTGAGGGCCTTATAAATCGACACTAGACTGGCATGTCTGCTCTGACAGGAAGAGAATCCCAGTGAATAGCAATACACACACCTATCCCTGAGAGGTAACCCTTCATTAATATATCAAATAAAGGTAGAGATTCAGATTCTTACAACTGCCCATTCCTGACACATTCTCTTTAAGACACAGGCAGACCTTAATGTAGTGGCAATGTCACACCCTAAAACTGATGGTATTCCTGGGGATGGTGTTTGAACTGTATCGGATACAGTAGTTATTGTTTGTTTTTGGCTATGGCCCATGTAGGAAAACTGTGACTATCCCTTCTCCAGGTAATAGGTTTCCACATTTTATTTGGGCAAGACCCAAACTTGGTGCTATATATTGATGCCCAACGTTCCTGGCAGTCATATTCCCTGTCCCAACTTCCCTCTATTGGCAATCACAGATTACAGGTGGTGTGTATAATCTGTGAAATTCCCAGCAAAAACCCTTAGAAATGATAGATCTGAGGGGTCTGTAAATGGCCCCATATACAAATCAGGTGTATAACCCCAGAGCAATCCCCTCCTCTGAGTCTCTGCTCATGGCGTAACCCCCTACTTCAAGCCTTGCCCACTTTAAGTTTAATTTTAATACAGTAATTTGCAGATTATGCTGAGAATCGCACAAGCAACACAGCATGAATATAAACAAAAGTCTTCCAAGAGCAAAATAGATTTAATTACTCCAGGTGAGGAGCGCTAAAGCAGCAGAACCACACCGTAAAGTGTAATGCAGAGAACACTCTCCCTGCGCAAGGCTGAGTGCACCATTCAACGGGGGCTGGGATCATTAGCATGCATATAATGTTGCGGTGTTTATACAAGATCTATGTTCTCTGTTTGCACTGGTGGGAGGCAGGAAGTCCAGGTGTGCTACTAATTGTATGTCTCGCTTAGCAATGCAGTGTATGAAAATATCTTATTCTCTGTCTTTGTCTCCACACAGGGTCACCCTGGGAAGGAAGGACCCCCAGGAGAGAAAGGAACTCTGGTATGGTAGTATGTTTTTATATACATTTTTCCCATTCACTTAAATGCCAGCTCCACCCAAAGAGTTGTTTCAGTTTAGGGTGTGTACTGGTGAGTTTAATCACCTGCTGGTTTCTTTTATCTCTCTGAGACTCCAGCGATGGTACCATTTTCTAGCAGTAGTTTGTGCCTCAGCCCCACCCACAATTCCATAATAAAAGTGTCACTTTTTACACACATACTGCCAATTTGCTTATTTTACATTACAGAGAATCCACCAGGGAGGTTGTCCTCACCCATCATTTAGCTAAGTAATATTTGTGAGAGTGGAAATACTGTTGGGGGAATCTCACCACAGGAATCTTTGAAAGATGAGCAAGCTAGCATGTAATAACACTTGTCCACAATGACATAATACTGAAATATCAGCTTTGGATGGCGATAACCTTCAAGCAGCATAACTGGCCCTTGCCAGAGTCATAATAGCATTTATGACAAAAGTTATTACTGTTACTCTTCTTTGATATATCACAAACATATTTTGCAGAACTTCATAATCTGGAAAATTAGTAAATAAAAAAGAAACCTCTTTTTCAACTCACTGGATACTCTGAGTTCGGATACATGGGCAGCACAAACTCAAAAAAAGGTTGTACAAATGGGAACAGGGGATTTAATTATAATGACCAGCGATGCGTCAGAAGCACTATGGAGTAAATACCTAGCAAATAAATATTTTTAACAAATTCCACTACAACAAAACGCTTGTTACAGACTAAGCAAAAAAAAAAGTAACTGATTGGTAGAAATGTGTGCTTACAATTTTATGTCATATAAATAACTTAAGCCATTAACAGGAAGTTGTGTCCTTAATTCTGCAATATTTAGGCTCATTACTCCCACACTTTGATTTAACATTCTGCTTGACCCAGTATTATGTGTCCCCAGTTATGAATGAACAGCAAGTGTTTTACATCACTTCCTGTTCATTCATGAATTTCTGAATGGGTAGTAGCACTCACTAGAGAGGCTTCTACCCATTCATAACTGGATGGGTAAAGAGATGAAGGACTCTGTTTCCTCAATTTCTTTTTATATTTCAAAAGGAAAATGTCAGGGGTCTGTTTAGACCTCTGATATTTCCATGAAGCACCCCCCCCACCAACAGTAAAATAAATAGATTAAGTAATAAAAGATAAATAAAAATAAATAAAAACACACACACTTTATTAGACATGTACAAAAACAAAGACAAAAAAATTGTTTTGGACGAAATGAACGGAAACTAAAAACTTTTTTTATTAGTTTCGTCAAATGAAACAAGTGCAGCCATCCTGGACATCACACACCGGTTGGGGGGCACAATATTCTGTTCTTGCCTACGGCGCAAAAGGAGCTAGCTACGGCTTTGTGACCTCTGACAGCTAATTATCCATGCCAGTGAGTGTTACTCACACGTATGTAGCCAAAGCATTCCAGTACAGCCTAGGCTGGCTGCGGCCAGTCACGTGTTGCATACTGTGTTCTCTGGTTGTCAGCTGCTCATAAACTCTAGTACCCGCCAACATTTGCACGGTGATAAGCATCTGTATATGTTTAAGTGTTGGGCGTGTGTTTTATGCATTTTGGCCACCTAAAAAGATTTCAGAATGCTGTAAAAAAAAAAGCTTAAGAATTGTGCCATAAAAATAAGGCGTCCAAGAAGCATTTGATAAAGTCTAAAGGAACATCTGTATGGGGTTCCTTCCTCTCAAGAAACCCCCAGTTCTTAGAGCAGTCACCCTAGATTGTCCTTACTGCACTCCAGGATCCCTGTAATCTGGGGTGAAAATAGCAATAAAGGGTGTAACTATAGCCATAGTAAACCCTGCAACTAGTATGGGTCCCAGAACTGTCTGGCTATACAGTGATTTATGCAAGTAGCAATAAGTTTAGGCAGAAAATAAATGTGTATACAGTTGGAAACCTCTATAAAATTGCCATGAAAGAAATTAGTGTTCTGTATCTTTAGAGGATTTGCTTTTGAGATGGAGGTTAGATACGTAAAGGGGCCTTAACGGTTTTGCTATAGGGTTCTATCACACATGGTAACAGCCCTGATAGAAACATCGATTCTTGGCATTTCCTCTTCCTGTCTTCTGCCCCATATTCGATCCTTGGTTATGGAAGATTTCAGGGTATTGGACATTTTATCTAAGGATGTCAGTGGGTACCTAGACATTACTTTGGGAAGTATTTACTCCTCATAGGTTTCCTTTAAATGTACATGAATACTCTGCCTCAAAAAGTCCCATTTCTGAAAAGTCTCAAACTTTAAAATTTCATCCACCTCCAGCAAAACAATTGTCAGAAAGCAAATTCATAATTGCAGCTATCAGCAGACACATTGTGCCGTACATTCTGCAAACGCTGTGACCTGTAATTGGGTTTGGCCACTGGGTGGCAGCGCCGTTCTGCTGAGGAGGCCATGCAGAGACATGGAATTTGTATTAATAATCTCTGCAAAATAATACATTTTATCAACTGACTGCTGATACAGCTGTGGAGGAATTAATTTATCTTCTGTTATTTAAAGGCGACACGTTATATAAAAGAGTTCTGACTACCTAAAATGGATTGATCAATAGACCTTGGTTTACTTTATGGACTGCAAGGATCCAGATGGATAGGCAGCTGTTTATTATATTACACCTTCCATGGGCTTTAATAGGAGAGCAATGTGCAGCAATTCATGACTAATGATCAGAAATGATCTCTTGTTGTCCCCAAACATCACAAGTTGATTTATGTAAGTTTTTTTTTTTTACTTTTGCCAGTTGACACAGAGGTCAATTATCTAACACCACATGGTGGTAGCCTGCACTGTAAAGTGACATCAATGTCCTCACTATCTGGACAGGTGCATCAACTCTGATGTCACACAGGTGATTCTTCTGCTGGCGACACATTTCCAGTGGCAGAATGACTGAGGTGCAACAACCACTTTACTTAACTGCCAATGTCTCCTTCGTTGGCTTGACATGCTGCACAAATCAAACTCCCTAGTGAGGGAGCAGTTATGGGCTGATATCTTGCTGATCCAACTAGTGAGGGAGTGACTCCATAGGAGGAGGAAAATGATCTCGGGGTGTAATCACTTGTCTGACACGGCCCTTACAAACACATTGGAAATATTATTATTTACATTTTGCATAAAATAGCATATATATAGTACAAAATGTCAAATCACCTATTGTAATAAGATCTAGTTTATAAATAGTCCAATTTTCTTCTTTGTGTTTCCGGTCATTTTGCAAGAAACAGCGGCCCCCTTATTTAGCAGGGTATGCTGGGAGCTGTAGTTCATCAACACTGTGCTGTCCCCTCTTCTCAGCCTAAGGAATTAAATATTTTAAATTTCCATAAATCTTCTATTTCACCTTCATTTTTATTCCTGGCATCTGACAGACGCCACTGGCCATGAAATATTCCACGTTAAAATATGCCAAGAAATATTTTCTGTGCCACTCTCTTCCTCTGGGCGGTAAAGTAGAAAGAATTCATTTTAAAATATAGGAAACCCACCCGGGGCCCGCTCTGACAGGCTGCACTTGATTAGTTGTCTTCGGAGGACGCGCGGCAGTTTAACTCTCTGATGCGTGGCTGGATATGCCAACAGACGTGCAAGGCAAATGCCAAACGCAACAACCAATTGGCTCATAAAGGGCTTTTCCAGGGGGATACAGGGAGCACTCCACTGGCCACAGACACTTATTATTGCACTTTGAGCGGCGTAAAAAGAAAAGGATGGATGCATGAATTAAGTGTGCTTCTACTTTGTGTAAGCCAAGTTACTCGCATGATTGCAGCGGGTTTGAGAAGGTGCAGATGTATCACCTCCTTTTTGGTCTCGATGGGGCATCTGTCTGCCTAAATGACCATTTTCTTACTACAATAATATATTACTACTCTTAACACTATTCTAGAGTAATAACATTTGGTAAAGGAGAATACATTTTTTGCCATGTTCAATTAAAAGCCCAACACAAACTATTTTTAGTTTAGTGGGTAAGAGTTATAACCTCGGTTAGGTTTTTATGGCTGCCTGAGACCCCTTGAAGATAGTTCCTCACACTTACTGTCTCAATGAAGACTCAAAAAGCAATCAAAACCTCTGCTCACTCTACTTATTAAACTTCCATAGAGATATCCCTATCCCTATTAGGGTAAATCACCCTAACAGGGACACGGAGCAATAAAAACATTACAGAGAATTTAACACCCCTCTACTGGTACAAAATGTACTGACCACAACCTCAAATTACATCAATAGCTCCTGGCACTGAAGAGCCTGCATCTTGCAGGTTTGAGCAGGAGATACCTTCTTTGTCCTTTGCCCTGGTCTGCAGTTATAGTGCAGTCTGCAGACAGGCTGGATGTCAACAGAGCAGTGTTTATACTGGCTTTGTGTGCTGATCACTGTCATAGCACAAGAAAAAGGAAGGCAAAGGAAATGGGTAATATTTGCAAAGTTAGTTGGTGCACTTAAATATATAAAAGATCAGGTGTGTTTTAAAGCTATAATTATCCTTTTATGTGTTTAAAGGAGGACTATGAGGTGAGTGCTTTTCACTCACCTCATAGTTCTAGCCGACCTGTGACAATGAGACTGTCACAGGTCGGCTCAGTTGATCGGGAGGTGAGCGAACACATAGCGGCGTTCGCTCACCTCTCGATCCTGTCACGGCTCTCTGCCGTGACAGGGGAGGGGCTGGATTCCCCCCCTCCACGATCCGCCAGCGCTGACTGGCGGAACGGACAGGGGAGGGGCGGGTACAGCTGGCTTTGCCTCTAGATAGGCAGAGCTAGCTGTCAGTCACGCAGCTGCACGGATCCTGGCACAATTGCCGGGATCCGCTTCAGCTGCAGCGTCTCAGTAGCTAGGGTGACGGGAGGGCGCTAGTTTGTGTCCTCCCATTACCCTAAGGAGAACTATGGGGAAAAGCCCTGACCCCACAGTTCTCCTTTAAGGGAATACTATCTGGGATAAAGGTTGACTTATGTTTACCTGGAGCCTAAAGGTCACAGTCATGCTCGTCACATGCAATGTGAGATATTGAAGCCTCCGCATGAGGCAAGGGGGAGGTGTTGTGCTAGATTTGGTGTGAAGTCATGCTAACCTGTCGTTAGCCAATTAACAAGCAGCACTCCAGCAATTTACCTGTAATGAGATGCAGCACACATCCTGGGGGAGCCAGTTCAGTGTCACACCAGGTTTATTCTGAGCATGGAGTGCTCAGAGCGATATGCAACTCATACACAAATAAGCCTCATATATAATGGAGGGAAATGTGCAGCTTGCAGCACCCAATAGGTTTCCATTTTTTTAACCTACTTCAGGTTGAATAACTGCTGTAGGCTGATTAATTTATGTGTGCATTCCTATAGAAAGCCTCTGTATGTTTATTTGCAACACCTCTGCATACCTTTAAAAGGGGCGTTTCCTTTAAAAGGGGCAGAGTCATCAACAGAATTACAGACAGGAAGTCAACTGCATGCAAGGAAATCCCTTCCCTCACCATCAAACTTTATTCTAATCTTGAATAAAATCTATATTACATGTAAAATATACTTTAACTGTATACTTGTCCCTGAAACTTTATCTTAAAATGTAACTCCAGTTAATTTTAGATGGAGTAGGGAAAGGTTCGAATCTCTGTTAGGGTTTTATTACTGTCTATATCCTCATCAGTTACATTTCCCTGCACTTCCATTCCCAGGCATTCAACAAGGAAGGGAAAGAAAATCTCTGCAAAACCTCCTCTGACCTAGTTGTGATGGAACAGGTGTCTTTGTGGAAGTTTTCCCTTCCACTCTTGTTCAGTGACAACTGTAAAATTTTGGATTTTCCATCATTTTCTGTTGCAATGATAATGGCGGACATTTTTTAATTATCTTCAGTACCAATAGGTTCCTGATGTACAGTCAAAAATGTTATCTAGTGACAGAACCAGTAACTAGTAGTCCATTAATGACTCCTTTTGCTGGCTGTGGCCCGTTGGACTCTTTGGTTCAGTTCAGTTTATTACCAATCTGAGTTGCCTGTAAGCACAAAAAGGAATGGGTTCTATGGCATCAGAAATGAGGAAAATGGCAGCGGAACACCCTGCGCAGCTCTTTGGAATAGTTATGCAATCACCTGCAGGTTTTCATAATCTGATCCCGCTATTTCTGTGTTTTGCTGTTCTCTCTGTGCA
Organism: Nanorana parkeri; assembly: GCF_000935625.1. Lineage (NCBI taxonomy): Eukaryota > Metazoa > Chordata > Amphibia > Anura > Dicroglossidae > Nanorana > Nanorana parkeri. Next base: position 221,087 of record NW_017307442.1, on the reverse strand, counting down.
TCACTACCAAGAAACCCAAATTCTTATTCTTTATTGGGTGTCTGTGTGGTTTTTGTTTTAAACAAATAAGATTCTGGGGGGTGAAGGCAGCGCAGGTTGCTCGTGTCTCAGACGTCTGTATGCATATTCAGCAGTAAGCGTGCGCAGGGCTGTAATCAGATTGGAGCAGGGAGGTAGGCACTCTGCGGTCTCCATCTATCGGTTGCCAGGCAACAGCACAGAAACTTAATTCAAAGTTTAGACTCCGATCGGGCAGCTTGGAAAAACAAAGACAGCGGCACACGCTGTGTTGTAAATACAGGCCTTTCACACGCAGCTGCCATCCAGATTATTATTCCAGAGTGGGGGAGGAGAGACTGGTCAGGATTTGTATTTAAAGTGTACTCATGTTTTGACTTCAAGTTTCACTAACAACCTTGCTGGGATGAATAAATAGAGGGCAATAAAGTATTTGACTTTTCTGGAAAAACTGATGCATCTAGCGTCTATCTGTCCTGATTGAGAAGCATTGGTCAAGCGATCTCTGATGCCTCCGACAGCATTTACATGACCAAACCCTTAGACTTTATAATTGCTTTAACACTTTTATGAGTCTACTTTAATCACTGATTTATAAGTACTGTACGAGAAGGCCAATTTATGATAATTATCGCACATGTCTAGCAGAACTACAAGTCCTAGCAGAACAATGTGAAAAACCTAGTTCCAGTCCAGTGTACCCCACAGTCAGAGTGAATTACTGTGCATTAGCCAAAACACATTGCTGCAGATGAAAAACACATTATATGTATTTACATCCAACATTTTAAATACCATAACAGTTAATCACAGGAGGACTGTGAAACTGACCACACCATTTGACGTTTTGTATCTTTGCTTACAGGGTCCTTCAGGACCTCAGGGACCAATTGGGTATCCAGGACCTCGTGGCGTGAAGGTAGGTGTCGATATTATGTCCCTAGGCTTTTGTTTTGTGGGGGGGGGGAGGCTTGAATACAATAAGCATGGAAGGCCATCACTAAATATGACACTATAAGAGTAACTTCATTGTCTGACCTAAAGCACTGAAACTGATGTAATTGGATCTGAAATAGTATTAGTCAGAGAATGGCAGCTTCCTTCTGAGGCTTTTACCCTGGAAAAAATATAGTTCTTAGGTTTCTGTGGAGGGCACAAAAAAACAGTCATGCCTGGTGTTTAAATCTACAGAGGGGAGAGGGTTGCATGGGTGCGGTAGCTTGATTGGCTGTTAATAACTTTGCAACTTCCATTTCCAAGTAAATAAATGGTTACAGGAATGCAATACGGGTGGATCAAAGCCCTATAGAACTTTAAACAACCTGAATTGGGTAATACACATGGGGAATAGTGACTTTCTATGGTCGAGTATGGCACTGAACCTCCTCCTGATCTACTTTATTGGCACAGCGCCATGTAGGCTGCCCTTACTATCCAATAGCAAGGAACAAAAGACAGGAAGGGGACAGTACTTGACCAGTAAAAGTTGCCATTTCCACCCCAAGATTGGTGGAATTATGTATACAACAGGTCACATGTAGTGTTATGGGGGAGTAATGGATATAAAACTATGGTGAAGATTTATAAGGTTATGTTGGCAGATGCAGGTAAGTAAAAGCTTCAGGAGAACACAAAACTGTGCAGCTGTTGAGTTACCACAAGTTCCAGCATACTTTTACAGGACTCGCTGGGGCATAGAGTAAGAGAGGACAGCCTCCACTTGCAGTAGACCCCCTGTGGCATTAGAGAGGTTAATTGTGGCGCTGACTAAGGTCAGCCTGTGCAGAAAGTGATGGCAGCCTTCCTCCAGCTTCCTCTCCTGGCTGTACTTTGCTCTTCTCCATTAGGGAGACATTAAGAGTGTGAAGAGCAAAATATCTGCCTTTCGAGCTGTCATTAAACTAATTGAATTATCCTGCACTGCCACAGCGAATGGGGCTGCATAACAGCAAAAATTCTCCTCCAAAGTGTCATAATTAGATTTGCTAAAGTGGAGATGGATGGGTGTACTGCCGGGCTTAATGGAGACAATTTACTACTTTATATATTTATTTTCTTGTGTGTCAGAAGCCATTTGCTGTCATTGTGCACTATAAGCTCAATCACAGATGGAATTATAAATGGACACACCATGCAATTGCTGAGACTTTCCAGTTCAGGATGGGGATTAAAGGGCTACTCTGAGATATTCTTACCAGTGTGCAAAGACAAATTACAGGGACCTGTGAGAATAGACTCCTCCATCCCTCAGAGCTAGTCTATAATGATTATCCTACCCTCAAAGGTACCAAAATACATGAGAGCATTGTTATACAATGTCGATACATAGACCATTATCTACTTCAAATTGAACTCAGCATAAAGCACAAGAGAAATGGTACTATGCAGTGTCTCTACTGAGAATTAATCTCAGCATACAGAACAAAGGCGATGGCATTGTGCGCTGTCCATGCACACAGAATAAGAACAAATACTGAGAATTACACCCAGTGTACAGGACAAGAGAAGTGGTATTTTTCAGCATCTATACACACAGAATAAGAACAGATACTGAGAGTTATATTGAGTGTACAGGACAATAGAAGTTGCACTGTGCTGCATCAATATATACAGAATAAAAATAGATCCTGAGCATTACAGCCAGCATACAGAACAAGGACACTGGCATTGTGCAGCATCCATGCTTACAGAATAAGAACAGATACTGAGAATTACACCCAGCGTACAAAACAAGAGATCCGTGCAGCGTCTATATACTGAGCATAGGGAAACAAAATTGTGAATTCCATCAACATTTTCATTATCCTTAAAGGGAAAACTAAAAAAAAAAACTGCTGCACAAGCCATTCTGTAATGTAATGTTATTAAAAATTACCTTCCCATTAAAAACTGCAGCAGCTGTAATTTTCTAAAACTGTCAAAAAAGTGCAATATGGCGTCCCGTAGGCATTCTGCGCTCAGTTGGTGTGAAATGTCACCTTCTGATTCTGTGATTGGCTGACTGATTTTTCTCAGCAGTCTGCACTGAGATACAAGTAATATTTTAGGCATCCCTTGCAAAAGGATTTTTTTTTTTTGTTGGTGAGATACTCTCTACGGGTTAATTACTACTAAAAGGGATGCAGACACTGCACTTTCGTCATTACAACACAGAAAGTCCACCAGCTGATTATAATGAACATAGACCATCCCATTCAGGAATCAGTTTGTAAAGGACATGCTGAGACAAATGGTTATTTCTTTAAAAAAAGAAGCAGATTGGAATCTGCAACAAAGTTTGTTAAATTCCTTACAATGTTCATTGATCACCCAGAAGGGATTGATTTTTTTTTTCTCAACAAAAGTGAAATTACTCTATTAGATCAGATCAGGTTCCAGGGCCCAGAAATCTGCCTAGAGGATACATTGAGCGATACACCCTGCAGAGTTCCATCTCCAGAGCACCAGTCAATGATATCCGAAAATAAGGAGAAGCTGTACAGTTATTTGAGAGCATTGTGTAATATGCACACCTCACCAGGAGAGTGCGCAGTGATTGTAGCATGATTTACAGAAGACATTATTTCAGTTTGAGGACCTATGCTGAATACTTCTCATGGCTCTTGTATAAACATCTTCCAAGTACTTAACAAGCACAGGGAGGCTTTATAATTACGGTCTTAAAACCTCTGATAATGTTTTCACTTTCAGAAAGCTTGGCTTGCCTGATTTGTGCAATCTTTACCGAACAGATAGGAAAGGATAATTTGTGACGTCAGCTGTGTTACATTGTATTTCCTATCATACTTCTGTCAGCAGCTGGCAGATTTCTGCAGCTTAGACATCACTCACTTTCACCAAAAAACATAAAAAAATAGACAATGATGGCTGTGACAAGGATCCAGTACTTTAAATAAAAGGAGTGGAGGGAATGCCTTTTACATTTCACACTCCCATTTCTTACAGAAAATTGGGAGAATAAGTACTGCTTCATAATGTTAAAAACTGTGTTGCACCTCAAAACTTGATGAATCAGAAAACCTGTGGTCCAAAAATCATTACTACCCACATACAAGGGCTTGCCAATATAATTACTTATGGGACAAATGCCTTTATCAGCCTTCAGTCTACAAATCTGAACTAGCAATTCCTAGTCCAGTTTTTAGGAGACAGCAGGAGATATGTAAAATGATTTTTTCCCCCCGAAAACTTGCTTGATTTCCCTGGCTATAAGAAGAGAAGACTGTTAGAAGTTTGTTAATATTGTCAAGAAGGACAAAAACCTTGATGGATACTACATGGTGGAAAGTAGTTCATGTAGTTTTCTATGAAGTTTGAGTTGTCAGCAGAACAGAAATAGAGGGAAAACCTTCCAATAGGTATGCTCATTTCAGTGACAATTGTCAAGAGGTGTCCCTTTAAATTGTCATAAGGAAAAAGTGTCTCAGATACTGTTTTGCCTCAAAGTAACCAGTTAAATCAATACCTGGACTAGAAAATAACAAGTAAACAATGCAAGTTAAAATATACATCTTTTCAATTGTTTTGGAATAAGACAATAATAATAATAATCATTTTAGACAGTTCTTCCCTCGCTGATTGCTATTATTATAGTTTATGTAAACCCTAACTTTTCTTATTTGTTGCCTTTTGGTCTGATACATTGAAAAATGTTGTTATCTCTGTTATATAACATATAAAAAATACCTGTTAGCTCTTTAGTTTTTATCTCAGACTACAGAATAATAATAGTGTTCATTGTAGGGATGCACATGACCGGATTAAGCACGGGCCTGGTGCTGAGGATTTAGCAATACATTATGCAGCAGTGCAGAATACCACCAACTATAGAGTACTACAAATCCCAGTAATACATTACACAGAAATGCAGAATACCACTAGCTATAGAGGACTACAAATCACAGCAATAAATTATACAGCAATGCAGAATAATGCCACTAACTAGAGAGGACTACATATCCCAGCAAATACATTATAAAGCAATGCAGAATGGCACAAGCTAAAGAGGACTATAAATCCCAGCAATACTTTGTAAAGATCGATGAAAACGAAGCGCTAAGGGTGAAAATATGTGCAAAAAAGTGAAAGCGATCCAAACCTATTATGTGTATTTAAAACAAGGCTGAGATTCAATACAACCTATTATAATATAATCAATACAGATAAACTCATATAAAAGTCTTATAAAACCATCGAAAAAAAAACGTCAAGAAAGTTTTCTAAATGTAGAAAGTTCGGTGAACAGTAGGCACCGTGTGCAGACAAACAAAAATAACGGTGTGTGTGAAGGTGGTCCGGTCTGCCCCTCTCGGGTGGGTACTCACCAAAAGGGAAGTTGATAAGAAGCTCTTAGTGAGTAGTAGCGTAATTGGACTTGGGCACAGACATATCTTCTACGGGTCACGGCAGACAAACACTTGGAGATTCTCCTCTATGACGCTGGCTGTGTCTCAGGAATGAGGAATCCGATCCTTTCAGCCACGATATTAACAAAGTGCTTTGCCGTTATCCCACGGAGTTTTAAGGGCAAACAAAAGAGAGAACCTTCATAGCGCGATAAGTAAAAGCATAAATTTTTATTCAAAAAATAGGCTTACAAGGCAGAGAATTTCGGCCGACTAGAGCAGCTCAGGAACAAACATAAAAGCCTCGTGTCTGATAAATTGACATCTGCCCTCCTTGACGCGTTTCGTCATGTGACTTCCTCAAAAGGAAGGAAGTCACATGACGAAACGCTGCAAGGAGGGCAGTTGCTTTGGGTTCACAGCCTGATGTCTCTAGGGTCTCAGGAGAGCTATGCAGGCTCTCAAGAGGCTGCTCAGGTTCTTAGTTGGCCAGTGCGGCTTTCAGGTGGCAAGTGCGCCTCTCAGGGGGCCAGGTGGGCTCTTAGGTGGTCAATGCGGGCTCCAGGTGGTCAGGGCGGGCTCACAGGTGGTGAGGGCAGGCTCCAGGTTGTCAGAGCGGGCTCCAGGTGGTCAGGGCGGGTTCCCAGGTGGTCAGGGCGGGCCCCTATGTTAATCCAGACCTAGGGATGAGGATACTGGGAGGGTTTGAGTAGTTTAGCAAAAGGCGACTGACTTCACTCAATCCAAAAAAATGCTATGTGTTGTCAGCCAACAATAGGACTTCGGAGTGGAGTGCATTTCTGGTAGATCAATAGGTTTTTTTCTGTGCTTACAGGGTATTTAAAGCGATAAAACATGTATTGCAGGGATGTATTGCATATGTTTTTTTATTTTTTGTTATTTTACCCTGCCACACTTTTATTGTTCATAAAACACAAAGATCTACTGCAGCTATGTACTGAATGAGGGAAGTTATAACAATACCATTTTGTCAAGTGAAAAGATAAAACAGGGATTAAGACCCTTGCCTAATAGCACTTAGAGTATTAAACAGAATAGGACTTATTAACCAAAGTGTCTGAAATAAGGGAGGAACCTACTAATACACTAGGAGTTGAGTGACATTAGAGTCTTAATAACATCTCTAGGTCCTGGTAACCTAATAAAAAGTGTGCCCTGCTGGTTACTGGTGATGGATACGACTGGTGTGTAAGGTAAACTTGAGTTTGGATGCACGTTGTCCTGCTTATATTCATTAGAGTCTCCTCCTCTTATGTTTTGACAGGGTGCTGATGGAATCCGAGGCTTGAAAGGAACAAAGGGAGAGAAGGTAACTCACTAAGTGTCATTACCAGCAGTTTGGGCGGGTAAGTAGGATCTGTGTGTGCGCAGGGGGGGAGTGTTTGGGCTTCATGTGCTCTTTAGGAAAGTAGGAGCTGAGCATAAAAGTGGTGCATCTGAAATCAACGTTATTCCCATTGTCACAAATCAGATCATTCTTCCATTAAAATAAGGGAAGTACAGTTTGGGTGGTTACTATGCACAACACAGACCGTTAATATTTCAAACTGAAAAGTAGGCCAATTCCTTAAATTTCAGATGTAAATCCTAGTGGCAATACACAATGGTAATGGGAAAAGAGTTTCCAAGGCTAGATCTTGCTGGGAGCATAGATAATGGACACAGGTGTATGAGGGGGTGGGGTTGTCTGGGGCGAAGTAGCTGGCATAATATGAAAGCCACTAAGAAAATGGTCAGGATGAAGATATACAGAGCAGGTAAGCCTAGGGCACTTGTGTAACATTACAGACGATGATGGATGAGAATACATTGAAGATCTGAAAGACATTATACAGCACAGACAGAGAGATATGGCTCCCAAGACCTTGCGGAGCTGTTTGTCCCAGCAGCCTGTTATAACCCTTCTCTATTAATAGAAGGAAGTGTTCTAGAAGCTGTTTGTATTCCTTGGCAACAAACGTCAACCCAGAACCTATTGCTCTCTACAGTAACTTCCCTGCCACCCTCAGTGCCCATGGAACCCTGGGCATGCCATTAATCCCCTGCATTGCAGCAGAAATGCACACAGCTGTACTGTAATAAAGCTGCAGAGAATTGCACACCACATGTAACTAATTTTTTCTCTCCATATTTCCCTGGACTTTAGGGTGAAGATGGATTTCCTGGATTTAAGGGTGACATGGGACCTAAAGGAGACAGAGTAAGCACTTCAGTCATATTTTTGTCAGCGTAAAGTTTATTCTGTCCTTCTATTGAAAAAAGCATGGACACATTAGGGTGTGTAAAGGTTCACACTGCTATGCATGAAACGATCCATCATTGGAATTCCATATACAGGAAAATATAGACAGCTATTGTCTACATTTTTCCCATGGTAACAAGCAAATCTGACTTCCAGAGTTAAAGACATAGAGAAATAAGACAGATAATAAATACAACCTGACCAGGGCGGGGTGGTCCCAATACCTGCTCAGTGATGTGCTGTTTAGAGAGTGAGATTGCCGCTTGGATACTTGCAGAAAATCTCTTCTTCATTACTTAAATAATCTTTTGCAATTTTATGTTATAAAGTGCGAATGAGGCGGTGCAACTCTTCTGACAAATGTGTGCCAATGAATACCCTATCCTTTAAGAAACTCTGGGTGACGGTGGGATCTTGCCAAGATCAGTATCACTGGCTGTAGAACAGACAGATATACTATGCTTTTTTGTTTGCAGAATGAAAGGGGAATGCAGGAGTAACCTTTTACAAGGGACACAGAGAAATGGGCAGCATAATAGGTCACAGTCCAACATGCAATCAAATAATATGCAGAGTAGGGAGTGCAAGTCTCCCAGTGCCATGTACGCTGCTTTATACCTTTTTCGGTATGAACAGTAGGATGGTGCTGAGGTTTTAATCTCCAGGACACCCCTATTTCTGTTTCAGACACCCACATCTAGTTCAACTAGGACAGCAGAGCCAATCAGACAACAGTGACATGGCATTAGATTATAATATTTATCGTATGTGTTGGCTCTCCAGGGGTTAGGATTAGGGCAAGCATGTCAAACTGGATGTTTTTTTTGGGGGGGCTATAAAAAAAAGCCCAAATCTAGCCATAATGTTTTATTTAAATTTTTTTTGGTTTGTTAAAAGTAGGAATGGGTTAGAATATCTGACACAGTTTTGTTACTGCCATCTGTGTCCCTCCCTGGAGAGATTACCCCTCATTTCCTGTCAGGACAGTCAATAGCGTGAGGATGGATACAAAATTCTGACAATACTTTTATTCACGTCGGTTGCAACAGCACCGCTAATTTATCTTACAGGTGTCAGAGGGGCTGGAAGGGAGGCATAACCTACCCAATGGGGACAGACAGAATAAAAAAACCTAACAAAGTATAGCTCTATCCAACAAATACAAATCTAGAGGTAGGCTTTAGATTTAATGAGGGCCCAGCTATACTCCAGCTGCCAGTTCAGTTCCCTTATGTAAGTTTACAGCTGAAAATTTCAGAAAATGTTTTATGGTCCCTTTCTCTTTCGGATAAAATGTTGTGAGTTGTAAGTGCTACAGTAAGGTTAACTGCCAAAGTATTGTGATCATTTTCTAGAACTAAGTAGGGGCTCATGTTGACTGGCATTGTTTTCCTGCATCTGACATGCATTTGGAACGCTTGACAAATGCAGGTCAGCAAAATCCTTTTGACTTTAATTGAGCAGTACACATGACAGTTCAGAGGCTGCATTTGACCTGCTTTGCACTGTACTGCATTTCTTTTCACGCAGTGTGTCATATTGAGTTATGATGCAACTGCATGCAAAGCGGTACAAACGCAGCCTTTTCTTGTCAAACACTGCATCTATCATCGAACACATGTATTTGCATCTGAATGGCAAATGCAGCATTTGACACGAACGTACTTTGACTTGAGCACTATGTGTGGCCCTCTGTAGACATAATGCAGCCCCCTTGATGATCAGTACTGCTCATAACTGCCCACTGTTTCAGCTGAGTGTGACATGTCTGGGTTAGGGTTATTTGGGGTTAGAAATAATTAGGGATATGGTTATTAGGGGTCAGGAGTTATTACAGCTGAACTCCAGCCCTACCTTTAGTCTTAAACAATTGTGCAGACTCCTCTCCTATACTGAAATAGCTTACTCTGATTTCACTGCACACTGTAAGCTGCTCACAATGTGCATTAGAAGCTGCAGCAAGTCAGATAGTGGCTGCCTTATTTTCTGGCTGGAAGACATTTAGTATCATCTAGCTCTTTTCTTCTCAGCCTTACTGTCAATGGCCCACCCCTTACATTGGATTTTAGTTCTTTCAATCATGGAGGCTCAGCATCACATGTGGGCATTATGTGGGGTGGTCTCCATGCAAATGCAGCCTGCCTAGGAATGCCCACTCCTTCAGACTGACATCAACCCATCAAAGCTTTTTGATATTTGCATAACCCCTCCCAAGAACCAGCCTACTGCTTGCAACAGGGCTGAGAGGAGTACGGAGGCAGGGTGCTGTGATGTTTTCAGAAAACAGCTGGCCCCTTACACCAGCCAAGATGTGCTTGACTTGAACAATAATAATTGCAATGATATAACTGCTTCTATAATAAGGTATGTAATGAAAACAGAAAACTTTTGTTTGAAAAGTTAATTAGCATGTTAATCAGGTGGAGCAAATGAGGTAAAAGAGCAGCTACACACACAGTAGGGAAAGAAGAAGATGACATGGACTCCAAAGTTATGAACTTGAAGAGTTGAAAATATTTCAAACATCTAACAGGGGACTTGGGATATATGGGTGTGTTGGAACATTAAGCCTTGCTAGAGCTTTTGTTAAGAAACCAAAACCAAACATTTCTGTACAGATCGTGTCAAAGAAGCTCTACAGAGCTGTGCACGATACTGCATAATTTACTAACCTCCAGAGCAAAGCTATTTACCAGTACTCATTCTGTTGTTTTAGAGGTTATATATTATTTAATATAGGTTAATACAGTGTGTTTAGTGGAAGAGGTAGAAATATATCAGTGCTTAGAAAGAGAAAATATGGATTCCATGTCGCACACAAACTTTCATTATTTACAGCATCTGCACGATTCCACCTCTCTGGGTTCCGCAGTGAATAATTGAATAGAGCATGAAAAAGCAGCCCTGTACAGTTCAGACTGGAGGGAATATTGTCACGTATTTGCTCGCATGCTGTGTGTCCCAAGCGGAGGCATTGAGTGCCTTATGTCCATGAACTGTGCATGCCACAGTGCATTCTAGATACCTCACAGCACACAGACCGAGTGACAGGCCTTATAATCCCCCAACAAATGTCTGCTAATAAAGCTATTAAAGTACAGAAAGACCGTTCACCAACCATTGCAAAGCGAATTGTGGCCGGTTTTAAACTGGTAATCAAATTTATTCCACTGTTTTGAGCTTGAGAAGGTTCATCATAAAGCAATTTAGTGTTTGTTGGAATGCAGATAATTAGATTGGTTTTGTTTGTATTTGTAATGCAGGCAAAGTAATATTAACATATTGCCTCGGATAAATGAGACGCTGATAATGGCTCAGGAGGGACTTGCTGGTTCATGCATTATCGCACTTATTTTCATTCACATAGTTTAACATTTTTTTAAAAACATGATCATTGTCACAAAAATGTATTTGTACACGGCCACTGATGTGATCCATGTCTGCAGCCTCTAAATTTACCCTCTGGTAGGATTTCATCTTTGGAGTCCACCGTGGCTCTGTCCAATGAGAGTTTCTTTGCAGTCATGCAGGATTCCAGGAGCCAAAAAGCACTGATACTTGTTGCCTTTGATCGTAGAGGCCTTCTGCATGCCCCTTCACCTTCTCCTGCAGAATCTCTATTTGATCTACCTGCAGTATCTGAGCCTTCAGCCGCCAAGACTGATGCAGAGCCTCTTCAGTCCTTGACAGATGAAACTGTATTTGCGGAGTCACAGTCTTCTGCCATTACTCCCAAACTAAAATTGATTGTTTTGGCTCTTATTGATGTACACAACTAGGGGCGTAACTAGAAATCACAGGGCTCCATAGCAAAATTTTGTATGGGGCCCTGTGATTTTTAGTTAGGCCCACCTGATAACCCAAATAGCCCACCTGAGAGTGACCCTGAAGAGCCCACCATAGACTCTCTATGGTGGGCTCTGCAGGGTCTCAGGTTAGAGGGTTTGACCAGCCCACCTATCAGCCCTGATCCGCTGTCCGCCTCCTCCACGGTCGCTGGCGGGTCCCGCCTCCTCAGTCACTGGGCCCGGCTCCTCCATGGCCGGCCCCGCCACCTCCATCGCTGCTGACGACGGGCCCAGCCACCTCCTCCGCAGCTGCTGGTTGTCACTGCACACATCTCCGACAAGTTGTTAGTGATGTGAATAGTGGTGCATTCCTCCTCGCAGCCGCCAGTGACAGCCAGCAGCCTGAGATGCCATAGCGACCCAGGCGACCCGCACGGCATAAGAGGGAAGTCCTGGCTGGGCCCCCCTGCCCCCCGGGCCCATAGGGGCTGCCTGGGTCGCTATGGTGATTGTTCCGCCACTGTACACACCAACTTGATTATCGGCCTGTAGCCTCTACCGGTGTTGTCTTTATTCTAGGATCCTTCAGCGTTCTCAAGTCCACCAAGACTTTCCCGGTGCCCCTGCTATTCTCTGTCTAACTTCATAAAGATTGGAAACATCTTGACGAGTCTTAAAAGAGCATCCACCATCCCAGTGTGGGATGTATCTGTCTTTAAGGATCCCACCAACAAGTAATTGGCCCTTTCTAGAGCTCTGTTCTTCATGGCAGGTCCTGCACTGCAACTTATGTTAGCCGTAACCTTGATCTGTCAGACCCTGACTGACTTCTTCACTGTGGGTGTTTTCCAAGATGATGGCCCCTGTGTTAGCCTTGTTGCATTCTCAGGGCCCTCCCATCCCACTCCTTGTCAGGCTGGGGAGGAGTCCTGGGCATCTTTTCAAAGCAAGGAACTTGGACGTTGGAGGAATCTCATCCCCTGATTAACATTTTCAAACTTAAGGTGATTTACGTGTCCCTGCATAACTGGACTTCCTGTGTGGAGGGTCATCTGATCTAGACAAGGTGGTGTTGAGGCTTTTTACCTCAACCAGGACATCATTCTTCTGTCCCTTCAGTTCATTAGGAGATCTCCCTCCATTGCCTATATGTTGTTAGGGCAGTGGTTTTATCCTTCTGTCACTACATCCTTTATAAAGACTGATATTCTTTTTGGCATTCCTGATGGTCTCCATAAGGGGTGAATCAGGTTCACGTTCCACCATTTCTCAGTTGGTCAGACAGATCATCATTCAAGCTTTTAGTCTGTGCAAGGCACAGTGCTGCTTGAGTCTTTGGCATCCGGCTGTTGTTTCTCATATTTTTAAGGCTTTCATCTGGTCTTCTATTTATACAATCTCCAATTTTGTTCCAGATAGATGTTCAGGTCTTATCTGATGCCAGTTTCGGGTGTAAGATCCTTCAGGTGGCTCTTAGAGCTTTCTTGTGGGTCTGTTAGCATTTTGTTTGCCACATCCCCTCAGTTGGACTGCTTTTGGTTCTCCCTGACAACATAAGACATCCTGTGCCCTTAAAGGACAAGAAATAAAATAGGATTTTTGTGAAGTCTGTAAAATCTATTTCTTGGAGTTCATTGAGGGACATGCTTGGAGTACGAGGGGTTTATTGGCCTGACCAATTTGTTTTGTTTGCCAGTGTCCAATCCTCCTGTAGCCGGCAGTATAACCCGACATTATAAGACTTCCTGTGCCCCTCAAAGGACTCCAAGAAAATAATTTTACAACGTTATGCATTCACATACATTTAAAGTGTAGTTTTTTGTTGTTGTTTTGATCCCCTTTATAAAAGGGTTTAATCCCTTGGTAGGTTATTTTCTTTTGTTGTCTCTGTACCTTAGGGGACATTTCCCTTCACTTCCTTTCCCATATACAGTTAGGGGAAATCTCCCAAAGTGTGGGGAATTCTGCTCTTAGATAGTTGTCCTTGGATCAGATATCCCCAATTGAAGGTTTCCCTTCACCTCTTATTCTGGGGACAATTCTATGATTTTGGATTCTCCCTTCACTTTTTCTCACTGACAATAGTCAGCAGGAAAATAGAGGGGTGAATCTCCTCAGTGGGGACACATACCACAATTAAAACTTGACAGAGGGTCTAACCCTTCCCCACTCTATCCAAAGCTACAAATGTTTTATTTTATTTTTTGCCTATAGATACACTTTAATTTTAAAACTGTTGTAAATATTCTATAATCCCTTGTATATTTCAACTTTCTATAGTGTCGCTAATAAATTTACATAACACATTTTCCTGCACAAGGTTACAGAGTAACGTTTGCAAACGCTCGTATTAAAGTATTGAATGAAATTTAAGAGCAGATAAACTTACATTAAAGGCAATTTGTATTACTTGCAGCTACAAAGCAGACTGCTATTACAAAAACAATAATGCCCATATGTATTTATTAGAAAAAGAACCTCAAACCTGTGCTGAGAAAATGTGTAGACTGTGATTTATCAACTCCTTTTGAAAATGTTGTTTGCCAGGCTGTTATGTTCAATACCTCAATAGCTCTACATGAATTGAAGCCAGAGACAGCCAGGCAGCTAGCATTTACAGGCACAGGACAGTAGTGTATACCAGTGTATTCATCATGACAGGTTCACCTAGAGTACAGACTAGGATTTTTCTCACAACCTGCCTAACTGTGGAATCAATATATTAATTAACTGATAACCCACTATAACCTGTGCACTGCGTGGAGATGTTGACTTGGTAGAATCAATGGTAATATCTCACCACTTGCTCTTGTAATTAATTATTTTGTGTATTATTTGTGCTCTGGTAGGGGCAGACAGGCACCAGCAATTAAAAGGTGAAAATGCAGATTTAATTATCATCCTGTTTAAAGACCTTCCAATCACAGGATGTCACCTGGGCAATTTAAAAATCGTGATTTGTTTCCCTCTTAAATGCCATGCTGGGCAGTAGAGATCAATGAAGCTCATCTGTCTTTTGTAAAATAATTAATTTTATTCTAGGTAACATTAAGGTCAGTCCAGTCAAAATCTGATATTGACGGTGGCTGGTGCTCCAGTGGCAAAATTCCCAGCTCTTCTCTGCTGTTCCATGCTTTGGGTTGTGGGTGGGCCTCGGCTTCTCGCTTATAATGCAGGACTGCTGTTCCTGCATTTTATGTAATGATGCCAGTGAAGAGAAGCTGTTTGGGGGACCAGTCGTGTAGCTAAGAAAAAGCTTGAGAAAAAGATGATGATTTAATCCTTGCAGTGCGGGGGAAGCCCCACTGAGAGGGTAACTTGATTTTAACTGAACTTCAGATTTGAGGAGTAGAGCATGTTCAGTTTGCAAAGTGAGTGTTCACATTACAAATTAATTTTTACATAGCTTAGTGAATGGGGTATAGATGTGTTCACTTTAAATACCCAATCTTGTGCTCGCACATAATTGGATAATTGATGCCAGCATAGCTTCACCTCACAAATATGATTGGATATTTAATGCAAAGTTAGTTTTTCTCGTAGCTTTACCTCATTCACTAAGCACAGTGAAAATTCCACTTGAAAAGTGAAAATATTCTACTCCTTTAGTAAATCAACCCTAATAACTCCTTCTCTCAATTCAATACAGAACTTTAAAAGGTGGAAAAAGGATCACCTCATAATATCGATCAGTGCTGTTTGAGTGTTATTTGTAGAGAGGTTTATAAATGTTTTCTTTTTTTCCCCGCTAATATTAATGGAGTGATGTCCTTTTGCAGCCATAGTAACTGGATAGTCGCGTGACTATCCCTCATCAGTGACATAGAACCTGACACTGAGTATTAACTGCTTTCTGTTCTGTTTGTGTTCCACCAGGGTGAAATTGGTGCATCTGGTCCTAGAGGTGAAGACGGTCCTGAGGGTCCAAAGGGGCGCGGCGGTCCTAATGGAGAAACTGGCCCACTTGGACTGGCGGGTGAAAAGGTATGATTGGTATAATTATTAAAAAATCAGGCTTGTAGGAGAGATTGGCTGCCTTCCAAGGTAATAGGTGGGGAAAGGAAGGTGGTTCTTACCCTCCTTATATTATGTAGCCATAAACTGTAGCATTTTTAGTATATGTGTTTTAACTGCATATTTAGCTGTACAGCTGGAAGTTGCCCTTTATTAAAAATGTATTATTCATGGAAAATGAAGGATGTGCACCATAATTTTGCAGAGCACCATTGTTCTCTTTACCAAAAAGAGGTAATGGCAGTTTTTCATGTGAGGTCAGAGGGTGCTGTTAAACATTTTTTTTATTAAACTCCTAACAATCGCTTTCGTTTCTTTAAGTGGGAGAAGCTTTACCAAGCTTAAAATGAGCAGAGGGGTTGAGGAGTGTCAGAGAGATGGAGGGAGATTTTATAATTGCGTGTATGTAGATAATGGTAGGAAGGCAAGGTGAAGCTCTTACCACATCATTAAAAATATTTTCTATGGCTAACATATGCCTGGTGCAGAACACAGACCTGAGGGAAAGCACTGACACAATAATTGGCTCACATACACACTCCCCTTTCCCAATTTGGCAGGATTTTTGAAGTAAGCATTCGTGCTTCCTAGTTGCATTATAATGAAGAGAACTTCAGAGATGGAGATCCATCGCATATTCACTTCCCTCTCATATCTTTTTTCTTCTGACAGGTAGACGAGCGAAGGCTGGAAATCTTGCAATTATAGCAGTGATGGGATATTTGCATTTTCTTGTCTTGTAACTCTAGAAGGGAATCTCATTGTTAATGTGGATGTGGAGCTGTTTACCTACTCCTTTCATGTCAGCGGGGAGATGTTTTTGCTATGAATGGTTTTCCATACGTTCTGTCGGTGCAATGCTCAGTTAAGCTTGTTGTAGTCATGAGACAGTGGTTGGAGGATCCAAAGTGACCATTATGGTTAGAACGTGCAGACTCATCAACTGTGCATGTCTATTCGTCGTGCAGACATTTGCACTAACAATATTATCACAAGGGAGATAAGTGAGATGCTCCATGATTAATTGGCCCAGAGGTTTCTGCAGAAGTTGCGATTTGTTAGTTTGGCAAGATAAAATATCCTGATAATTTATGGAACACAATTGAAATGAGAAAAAAGTGAATCTCCTCTTAAGCAGTTTTAACTGAAACAGGTTCCCCCATTGGAAGATTTCTCTTACCTCCTGTTCCAGTAACACCCACTGCATTTTCCCATCACTTCTTATACTAGTGACAGTGTTCACCAGAACAAATAGAGAGGTTAAATCTCCCTAAGTTAGCTAACCCTGACTCCGCCCCCAGCCCTAAACCTGAGGGTAACCTTTCACTATTACATCTATACATATTATCACTTCAACTGAACTAGTATCCATATATTTCACACAAGCACTGAAATACAATGATGAATTAGCCCCAGTGTGGGTGGCTGCCTGTTTACATACTATACTATCTGACCATTTTTGGTGGAATGAGGTTGCCATCTTAACACAGCTCGTAGGTTACCTAGTGAATTAGTGTTATTGTTAGAGCTAGTAGATTTATCAACAATGGAGGAGACTTCATATGAAATTGCTACATTTCCGAGAGGCGGAACAGCCATAATGCCAAAAAATCTGCAGATGCACATGGACATTATCTAATTCTGTCCCAATCAAGGCATTGTTGTATTTTATGTAAAGTCCACATGTGTGATCTGGGTATTTGTTCCGGCCCATTTAGTCTCTACATTTTTAGCAATAAAAAGTAAATTCAGGTTACATTAGGACTGTAGGTGGTAATATGTGCAGAAAGAGATCATTTTATTCTGCTACAAAGATTTTAACAGTGTTGTCTGCGATAAAAAATTGGTGCGTTTTATATGGGAGACAAGGCTTTTATTGTGTGATATTTTTATATGTGGGTATTCTTCTACAAGTAATGTCAATATAATGGTATTTATCTCAAAAAATTAAGTTGGTTGGCTTTTATATTGATCCTTTTGTTGCAGTGCTTCCTGAACCAATATTCAGAGGACGTATACAGATCAGGAGTTTTTCCTTCACATGCTGCATGTCTGTCCCGGATCACTAAATTATTGAGATAAGAGGAACAACATGATAGCCAGGCAACTACCATTTTCATGTAGAGGCCAGCAGTGGCAGCTTCTGTATTTCTGCCAGGTTTCCTTTAAACTATCTATGTTGATAGCCAGAGAGATCAGAATGGTTAATCATACGATATCAGACAAATTACAATATCTCTGCCAGTTGTGTGCACTTGTTATTTACCAATGTGAAGTTGGACAGAGAAAAGCTGGAACAGCATTCAGTAATTTGACATCTCCATTTTGGGAATGTGTTAAATGCTAATTCAGAAGGGAACCCGTCGGAAGAGATGCCACTGAAGCGTATGACACATGAGTGGATAGACGCTGCAGTCTCTGCTGTACTCAGCGTTTGCCAAAACAAATCTTTACAAAATGAGTTGACTTTGTCGTAAATTTGTATGTTTTGTCAGGTTTGGGGTGATATTTCTACCACTCATCTTTTTACAAACTGCAGCTCCTGATTAGAAGTGATTTAACTCATGTTTGTCCTTTTCAGGGAAAACTTGGTGTTCCAGGATTGCCCGGATACCCAGGAAGACAAGGTCCAAAGGTATCTCTGCACAGCTCCAAAGTGATATTGTAAATTATATTGTAAAGGTTTATATCCTCTGAAACATTCTATTAATAATGGTGGCTCCACTGGGGAAATTTCCCCTCAGTTCCTGTCCCAGTAAAACATTTAACAGCAATAAAAGCCAGAGAAAAAACAGAGGATCTAGTTGTTCCTCACTTCATCCACAGTTCAGCATTTTTAGCAGGGGTTATGCCTTAATCATATGTTTTGGCACTTACAAATTCATGACAATTAATTTTTTTTAATAGCAAACTGCACTAACCCATGGCACCCAATTGGGAGTCGCCTTTCTTCTCCAAAGTGAGAAATAAAAAAGACAATCTGTCGAGTTCAACCAATAGAAAATAAACAAAGAATTAATAATACATCCATATATAGAACCCTATACTCCATGTTGTTCCACAGGAAAGCAAAAAACCCTAATAAATCATGGTCCAATTTGCACCAGTAGGGGAGAAAAATTCTTCCTGGTCCCCTAAGGCAAGCAAATATTTCCTGGATCAACAATCTCTGGTGTTATTACTTCTAAATGCTAATATCAAGTTATATTCTGTGCATTTAGGAATGCATCCAGCTTTTTTTTTTAAACAATTAACTAAGCTGGTGATTACTTCCTGAGGGAGCCTGTTCCACATCTTCACAGCTCTTACCATAAAAAAACCTTCCCATATGTGGAGGTTTCTTCTGATTGGTTGACAGGTGTATGCACACAAATTTACTAACCTAGTTTCCAATGTCCATGCCAGGATTCAATTTTTATAAGCAGTTTTATTTAAAAAGGTTTTGTGTTTCTGGTCTGTATCTAAATCACCTATGAAGGCTTTCTCAGCATTGTGTTGTGTACTGGAGCTGGTTTTATCTATTAAGGTACTAATTATTTTTTCATTCTCTTGTTGCACAAAGGGTTCTATCGGCTTTCCAGGATTCCAAGGAGCAAATGGCGAGAAAGGCACAAGAGTAAGTCCGCATTGCCACCCTGTGTTTCACATTATTATATATTATTGATTGTCCGAATTATAATAATAAGAGTAGGAAACTCAGGGCCCCAAAGAAACTAAACTTCTTTGTGAGTTAAACTATTATTCATTTTACCATTAAAGCGCAGTAAATGCATTTATTACTTAACCCAACTAAGAATGGCCATGTTTTTCTCTAAAACTGGCTCGGTAGTTTTAAATGTTACAATAAAAGATTATTTTAACCTGATCAGCTATTTGATTACATGAAAAGTTTGTCCTTTGATCTCTTGGATGTACAAACCAGATTGCTGCTAGCACTTCCTGGATGTATTTCAGCTGTATTTGTTTTCTGTGTTTTGGGCTAAGCAAGCATGATGGGAGTTCAGCTAAGGCAGCAAGACCGAATGCTGAACTATTTCAATGGAGACTTACTTCTACTAAGTCCACACTTCTAAGCCTACTAGCAATGTAGATTTTTTGTATTACTTTAAGTAGGCAGAATTATTCCTTTGTCATTGAACACGTTCCATTCCAAGTTTCTGAACAGAAGATTTTACATACTTTTCTATCCTACGGACCTTGGCTAGCAAAATCTGACAGCATAAATCCAATATATAGTAATGCGCTGAGCTGGGAAAACCCATCAAGAGTTACTATTGAATGTCACTGATTTAATATTATTATTCCTTGGAGACTAGCAAATGTCTTGAAAAGATGTTCACACAAGAGAGGCCGCTGAATTTAGGGTTCTCCAAAACCTGACCTTGATTGACCGCAGCAGGACAGAGTGTTGAAAAATAATGAAGCAGTATTCCACTGTGTGTATATGTTTTCCAATGTATATTTTCACATACCCTATATGTATATGTGCAGTAGATGACAATAACTTATTTTAATGTAACTACAGTTTGAGGTGAAACACATAAAATATTCCTGTCATTTTGCTATAACGTAGTTGTATATAATTTACTTCACAAAGCTTCTTTTTCTATAACTGTGTCTTTTTCTTTTTAAGGGAACCCCTGGCAAACCAGGTCCAAGGGGGCAACGAGGTCCAACGGTAAGAGTTGCCCCTTTTTATAGAATAGACTGTATGCTTATGATTATGTGTGGTATCAGTCCAGCAGTGCTTATCTATGTGTTGTGTGCTTTCTTTAGGGTCCACGTGGTGAAAGAGGTCCAAGGGGTACAACAGGAAAGCCAGGCCCCAAGGTAAGAATCGTATGCACTGTGTAGCAAACTAAGTTGACTTCAATGTACAAATTGGCCCTTTATTATGGACAGTGCAAGAATATATCCATTGCTTTTTTGTGTCCAACGAAGGGTGAGGTCAGCTAGGGGAAAGGCAACTGGCCTAAAGTATCATGTGGGAATCGGGTAGCATTTAAGGCAGTAATATCCAGTACTTTGCTGATTGCTGTGCTTTTTTTTCCTCCAAGTAAAGAAACAATCTACAGTTATGTGGAACATGAGCCAAGTTCCCATTTCAATACCCTGTGTGAATGGATCCTTTAGTACAAATAGACCTCATAGCTATAAATCCAACGAGATTTGTTAACATTTAAATTAATGACAGCATATTACATCTATATGCACTTAGGCCTGATTTCTTATCTTTAGTTATATAGCTGTGTCAAAGCTCCCTAAACATAACTTCATCATTTACAAATATTATCAATAAGTAGACCTAAAGAAGATCTTAACTATTTTATTGAATGTTTGCTTAATATTAGACTGTGACAATTAAATTCTACTGGCTCTCTCTGTCTTACAGGGTAACTCCGGAGGGGATGGCCCAGCTGGTCCTCCTGGTGAAAGGGTAAGATCTCAAAGATGCTTCAATAGTAACACAATTTGAGCTGGGAAGTGAATCCACAACACAGGAAACAGAGTAGAATGGCCACACCCAGAAGACATTGGTGTTCAGAAAATGTATCATGAACCCACCATTTAGCATTTTGGACAGACTATTCCCTAGACCAGCCTTTCTTAAGTCAAGCTCCTCAGGTCCTTCAGGCTCCCTTAAGGGCTGAATTTCAGTAAGATGCCTCCCCACCTCTAACCCC
>NW_017307442.1:167422-199746 GCF_000935625.1 Nanorana parkeri | reverse complement strand
CCCCTTTTTTCCATAGCTACTTTCATGTTGCCTATCATATTGACATCTTTGTGGGTGAACTTCTATAGTATAAGAAAAGCATATGCTAAGCAAATTTTGTCTATGACTACTATGGCAGGCAGCTGTCTCTTTGAAACACTGCCTCCCTGGACTACTGACTGTATGGCCTTTCCCAGTACTGTGAATGGTCTGAAAATAAAATTGTAAATAAGAGCACTCTTCATTTACCATAACCATTATCTTCCCTTACATTGTTGAAAATAAATAAGAATAAAAAAACAAAAAAAAAGTAAAAATATATATATATAGCTTTCAAGAAATCCAGCTTGTTTTTACTTGCGATATGAGAAAGGGCATATAAAATACTTTTTCCCCCCACAGATGATTTTCAGACATTAGAAACTAATTTATTTGTGTCTCATTTATCCTATCCCTATCCTATATAAATTGTAATTCTAAATGCCACTTTCACACGGGAAGGGCTTACACCTCACTTCCCACTATCCCTTCCAGCAGAGAGATACGTTCTCCAGTACACAGAATTTTCCTTCCTTTATCCAACACTGGAGGCTTCATCCATCCATTCAGCTTTAAACCCTCAGTAAGCATACATTCATCCCTCTGTCTGCTCTTCACTTGCCACTTACAGCTCTCCTTTATTGAAGAACACCGCCTGTTCCCTGTCAGCAGTACTGGAATCTTCAAAGTCAACATGTCGCAGTCAACAGTGTCATGGCCCATGTGCCACCATGTGCTATCTCTCTGCTCCTCACTGCTTTACTACCCCATGCATACTCTTAGCAGTGTTACATTTCCCCCATGTGTCTGCTTCTCTCCTCCTTTATTATAATCATGCACGTTTACTGAAGCATACAGACAGTGGAGTAATTACACACCCAGGAATTGAACTGGAAAAGGAACTGACAGCACACAGCAAGTGTAATACAAACGCACACACATATGATGGACACAGTCAGAGAGCATTTGGTCATAACATGCAGACAGATTGCATATGTGGTCACACCACACAGACAGACCACGTACACAGCACACAAGACAGGGCAGACACACAGTCATAAAGCCCTTAATCAGAACATGCAGTCAGTTTGGTAGCATAAATTACAAAAGGTCCCCAGCACACTTTCAAGCTAGCCCCCCCAAAACAACCTAACTGAACAGTTTCAACTTCTAAGTTTAAAACCAGAGGTTTTTGTTGCAGAACACTCCGATGCCATTGTAGCATTAATCTCCAACATTTATGGACTATAGGAAACATAGAAGATGCTGACATTTAGAGGTCTTAAATATGGAGATTGTTAGCACAGGCCATACAATGCATTAATTTGCAGAGTGGCATATGAAGTTGGTTTAATATTGTAAGCAGTTATATGAAGCTATGGATGTTAGAATTTGTTTATACACAGTTTATACCCAATATAACACTGTGGCTGTTGTACTCATACAGCCATCTTTAGTGTGCCAACACCACTGTATTGCTTGAGCCTATATGTCACGGTCCAACTTGTCATACTAAAATATGATGAGAGCACGAGCAAACATGTAACATATTTGTGAAGTCCATTCTGAGCTACAGCATGGCGCTGTGTGACTCTGATGAAACAATAATGTGGTATTGTCATTCATCCATGTTTCTGAAGCCTTAGTAAAAAACATAGTTTACACTCAAAAATTATAAAAAATACGATGTAAGACACTTCTCACTTCAATAAAACACACCATTCCTAATTAGCCGTTCAAGCAATTGGCACACATTGCTAGTATTTATAAGAAAACTTTGAATGACGGAAGTATATAACATATTCTCCGCAGTGGCATGGGAAAGGTGCAGAGATGTTTGTTGGAGATAGGATGTTTGCCTTCTTTAAGAGCAGCCCAGAAGATATACTTAGCATTAGCCCATGAAGGACTGGGGGAAGTGGTCAATTCATATATGTGCTAGTGCTAATAATAAGGACCCATAGGAACAAAAGTCTCACAATTTCAGTTCAGTTCGTTCAAGCTGTCGTTGTGTCTGTACAGTTAATTGTGCGCACATCCATTATTCGGAGGCAGCTGCGGGCTACACACACAGAGCAGGGAGGAAGCAAAGATATACAGCACATAGTCTGAAACTGCACAAACTCACAGACAAGTTATTGTACACATGCTGCTGGATTTTAAACTAGTTCTTAATCGTATCTGGAGATACTAGAGCGGATAGCACACAGTCTTTTACCTGTTACAGGAGATTGATAGAGGGTGTGAATTCATGCCACGGGCATCAAAATTGTCCTTCTACTCCCCCAGAGTCTTTATTTCTACTTTCCAGCTGCTGACTTATGAATAGTTAGGAAGGTTTCTATGGAAAACCTCAGTTATTGTAGCACAGGAAGGCAGAAAAGGGATTGTTTTTGCCAACAAGCAAAGTTTTTGCTACATTTTCCTTATTTTTTCACATCGTGATCCTGAACTGCAGTAGCACCATTAGATATAGTCAAATAACCCCCATACCTGAAAACAACGTCTTACTGTGTTCTGGAACAATTATACTGCCCACTAACATTTGGGGAATCCCAGAACAATGACAGCCCGGGGTCTCAGAGCACAGATACACTCGCATGTGGATGATCGCAGAACAATGACTCCCTGACACTCTGGGATCTGAGAACCCTGATACTCTGACACATGGGGGAATTTCCAAACAATGGCACTCTGACACGTGAGGGATCCCAGAGCAATTATACAGTGACAATTGAATCTCAGAAAACTGGCGCTTGGAGTTTCCAGAATGTGTGACACACGAACACATAGGAAACCAACAAACTGAAACTCTAGGACCCTAGAGCAGTGAAACACTAACACACGTGGTCCCAAAACAGTGACACACTGATGCCTGGGGATCCCTGAACAGTGAAAACCATGGAGGGATCCCTGAACAAAGACAGGCTGACACCTCAGGATTCCAGGACAATGACACATTAACAATTGTTGATTCCCCGATCACAGACAGTCGAGGGAGGGTTTCTAAAACAATGGCACACCAACACTTGGAGGTCCCAGAACAATGGTGCACAGACACTTGTTGATATCAAAACATAAAGAATTTAGGGGTTCTATAGAACTGCACCTCCCATGGCATGTGGACTTCTTCATAAAAATGATCAAAGCATTCTTTCTCTAAAACATTAGACTTGAATTACACATTAGAATTGCAGGCCCCTGGGACAGTGCTTGTACACATAGTAAAATGAAATGTAATGCAATGTTATACGTGTATCATTAATACAAGATCCAACAAAAAGGAGAGCCGTGACTTCTACTCCCCAGTATGATGACAGACCCCCAAAGTTATCTGTTCACATGTAATTTGTGGCCTGGACAATGGCAAGAGCCCGAAAGCAAAGGGGGCCGCACCAAAGAAGTGATTTTTGTAGCACTTTTTTAAAGAAAGGTAGAACTCCAACTGCATGTCTCAGTCTGGCCGAGCCACTAGGCCAGTTAGAACCTTTAAACTTGCCAGATGTAGAGTAGATCTGACATTTGCCATGGCAGCATGGTGCCATGGAAAAGCATAACTCTATGGATTATCTGCTTTTTGTGTTGTCAGAACATGTTCTAATTAAGTTAGAATGTGCAGTTTGTGCTCTGATATAAAATGTTTATTCCAATGGCAGAGGCTGAATTTTGCATAGTATATATTTTGCATTAACATATTTGTTCCATTGCCCAATCATGCTTCTAAATGGCTGCTACATTGTGCAAGACAAAACCATGCTTTAGAGTACCTCAGTATCTGCTTATGGGGTCCAGCTTATAACTGCCAATAATCTGACAACAAACTTGTATATTGCTGGGCATGTTTTGCCATAACGCATCATCTGTAGTTTGATGAAACTGTAGCCTGCCTGTGATTAGTTCCAGCTTTAAGAAATAGCATTGCAAATGCATGTAACAGCCCCAAAAAATTATTTTATTGTTGAAAGTGGCGAAATAGTTTACTTCCAATGTAACTTAAGTTTCATGTTGCCACAGGGACCACCCGGACCTCAAGGACCCACTGGATTTCCAGGACCAAAGGGCCCCCCTGTAAGTAGACCATTTTCTTCTTTCACATACTTCTTTGCATGACTGTAAACTTGTAAACAACATTAACTGCATATATTGAAAGTAGAAGGCAAAACATAGCTGGAATCATGTGTGTCTTAAAATGGACTTACTTCTGGGTCCCATAACAGAGTGTTCTAGAGCTACATCCTGGCACACATACACCGATCTCTACACTGCTTCATAAGAGCCACTAGACCTTCAGATGGCTCCTATGTAGGCCAAGCAGTACACAGTGTATCTTATTAACAGGGATGAGCAAGGGTGAGTCTTGGTGAGCAGAGTCCACCTATTCATGCCCTTTCTCCTTAACTGGCAGCTATTCTCACAGCACTTATAATAGGTTGCACAGCCATCACACCATGTTCTACCTTCCTGCATACCCAAGTTCTTGACTACTAGCAATCCTATTCAGAAGCATTTATTAAGGGAGCACAATGAGGTATGCAAAAAACAAATTTACATAACCATTGGTTTTGTATAGGGAAGTCATTTCTTAAAAATAACTTGAAGGCTATGAATATTCAATTATTGGCATTTTTAACAAACAATAAGTGAGCTTTAAAACAAGTCCTCCCTGACCTTTGTAGCTGCAGGGACTGTGGACGCATTCATCCACAAAGTTCATAAGGGAAGCCTTGAATCTGTCCAACACACAGAAAATGAAAAAACATTTAAGGTATTTTGTATATATGACATCAGACAGTGTGGCTTTATAAAACACATTTGTATTATGGTTTAATAAAATACTTAAAATGAATGGTAAAAAAAACTGATGCAGATTCCTGTAGTACAGTCAAAATGAAAATATGAAAAGTCATACATGGATAATAAATGCTAATAAGTATTTCTAAATCAGAGAAATGCTTACAAGCTATCTGATATGACATTTTTTTAAAACACATCTTTTATTAAGATACATTAAAATACTTAACAATGGTCAAAAAAACTCATGCAGATTCCTGTAGTACAGGCAATATCACCTCCCCCAAGGTTACAGTGAAAAATCATACATGGATAATACGTATGCTAGGAAGAATTTCTAAATCAGAAGGTTTAAAACTGTTGTGGGTTCCCAATGCGCTTCATGGACTTCTTCAGGAGAAACCTGGAGGATCATGTGTAGAAGCAGTACAAATGGAATCGGTTGCCTAAAACACCATTAATTATGCAATCTCTGAGTGAGCGCTCCCATGTGTGCTAGACCAGAAGACACATCCATAAGGAATATTGGGGAGTGGGGGCATAAGGCACCCTAGGCAATTCATGTGTATATGTATTTGCCTTATATTCTTAAATAACTCATCATCTGCAATGATTCAGATAGAAAGGTCAGATAGTCATCTGTGCTGAGGTGTGTAAAATAGACTATAGGTAAGGCTGCCAATCCAATTGCAAACCACAATATTGTGCTTTTATTGTGGTAATATTCCTGATGTCCAAACTGCAGCAGAAAGCCCCATTGAATTCCTACTGTAATTTGCAAAATGCTAAATACTTATAGCACACTTTATTGGACATGCAATGCCAAAACAGGGCAAACAGAAATCCATGACAGTTGTTTATCATTCATATTTAGTTATTTTAATAAATAAAAGTATGTCATATATACAAGGTACCTTAACAATCCCACATAGGCTTATTTTCTATGTGTTGTAACTTACAAGGGATGTTGGTACGCATATAGAGGTAAATAACCTTGCCAGTCAAACTTTTTGAATTATTTCTGAATTTGTCCAAGTCAGGTCTCAGCACTTTGCTCCCCTCTCCCAGAGCACCTGCTATGTGTTTACATGAGAGATTAGAAGGCTGGATGACTGCCAAGTCACTGTTGGGAGGGGAAAACAGGGTTGGCTGTGCTGCTGAGAGCAGGACCTGGGTAACTTTAGGTCTGTAAAATTTGAGAATGAATTGCTCCACTGTGTGATTATAGAGGTCAGTGAGATCTTGCCTGAAAGTTCATTTAGGCCTAATTCATGTGCACAGCCACACAGTGTGCATCTCAATGCACAAACCTGCACCCAGGAGTGACAGCTGGTGCCTGCATCTGCCTGTATAACTGACAAGATTCTGCCGACCCAAACTTGCACATCCATATAGGTACAGATGCATGCCCCTGGAAGCAGACTGTCTGCACGGATGTGCACGTATAGGTCAGTGTGTAGCAGCTGCAGCTGTGCCTTGTCATATGGTTGTAAAGGCTGCTTCATGCACTAGCTGACACTCCTGGACGCAGGTTTCTGCATGGATGTGCACGCTGTATGGCGGTGCACAGCCTGTGTGTATTTAAATGTCCATGATCTCATTTACACTTTAAGAAAAGAAAGCTGTTGTCCACAGCAGGCAATTAGATTTCAGCTGAGATTATACTAGTGCAACTATGAAAATGAACATTAATGTCCTATTGGTTATTATGAGTGACCTGCCCAGCAACCTAATTGAGCAACTTCCCCAAGCAATTTAAAAATGCAATGAGTATATCTGTTAGAAGGTCCCTATATACTAGGCAGACCTGAATGTTAGGCTACCTTGCTTTAATATGTATAAATGTAATGAAAAATGTGACTCATGGTTCATCCAAACAATGTCTGATCAGTAGCAAGCAATCCACTCCTCTCTATCTGAATTCACCAAGTTCGTTTCACTTTTATTTTGACATCATCATCTTTCTTTGGCTGTGCAGACCAGTTGATCTTGCTAAGAAATGTGTGTATTAACCACTAACAATTTTAATTCTTCTTCTTAGGGTCCACCAGGGAAAGATGGACTTCCTGGCCACCCCGGACAGAGAGGTGAAACTGTGAGTAGACGGTGATGGTGGAGCGCGTCCTTATGTCTGACATCAGCTGGATGTGCGATTACTCTAAACCATTCCCTGTAGACGAGGAGATGTCGCCATGCTTTTACCTTTCGGTTGGTGTCTCTTCGGCTATATGGAGGGGTCTAAAGCAATCCCCCTGCTTATTCTGGCTGGGTCAGAGTAATGATGCTTCATGAGTGCCATATCCATTCATGATTAGTTATTAGTGTATCTGGTGCAATAATATTTCTGCAGTCATCAACAGAAGATGCAGTGTCGTCTGCAGCTGAATTTAGTGAAAACTTGCTTGGAACTTACCATGACAACATTGATCTAATTTATCACAGTATCAGCGACAGGACCTGTCTGGCTTGACCCACAGCACTAATCGGGTTCAAACTGGTTTGGCCATTATTGGTTGCTATAGGCAAGATGGACAGTTCCAGGTTTAGATACTTTGATAAATAGATACTTTGATAAATGAGGTGCAGTATGTTTGTAGAAGTGGACGCATATCGGTGTAAAGAGAGGTACATGTGACCCCACAGTTATCACAATGTATTTTCATTTGTTAGCACCAGCACAATGTCATATTAATTTAATCTATAATTTAACATTTCGATGTGGATGGAATTTCCAGCATTAGAACAAACCATCACTTGGCTTGCCTGTGAATTTAGCTGTTGTAATTTGGAGTCATCAGATCTAGCTTCTGTAAACTTTCTGTTTGAGCAAACTAGAATTTCTGAGAAAAAAAAGGCACTTATGTATGGTTTTCCTGCTTAAAATGAACTTGTCACAAAGACAGATCATTGCAATTGATGAAAAAAGTTCAAAAGCAGAGGTTGTTTTCTGTGGACACTACTTGTCATCAGTAGATCCAGAGATATAGACCAGCACAAGTCAAGGGTTTAGACAGACTTCAGCTCTAACTTGTAGAAGTTATTGAACTGGGAGCTGTAAATAACTGAACAGCCTCCTTCTGGAGAATGATTTCCAACGGAAACCTCACTACGCAATATACTGCACCACCATATATATAACATGCATCATACCAGTAATGTACAGTGTCCTTGCACTACTGTCAATGGAAGATTTGTATTGGCTATTGAAATGAAATTTGCTGTCATTTTTGTAACATGCTGCTTGAGGCTTCTAAGCACTCGCAAATTGAGCAAAACATCTTTTATTGACATCTTTGGCCGGGTGGCTGTGGCTGCAGTGTGCCCGTGCTGTGCGGTTTCGTCTTGTCTTTGTGCTCATATGCAGCCCTATGTGTCGACGTAGAACAAGGTATGCCTACCTGCGTTTGTCACGATTCTCACCTTTCTCCACTCTTCTCACTGTCTTGGCAAAAATATGTTTTCTAATAAAACATATTTTTTCTGCTTAACCTGAGCAGTCAGGAACACATGCTTAGTCATAGGCCACTTACACAGTAAAATATGATTGGAAAGGGTAAAACGAAAATGTAATTCTAACTATTTGGTAGGGATGCACCGATACCACTTTTTTAAGAGCGAGTACGAGTACCGATACTTTTGATCAAGTACTCGCAGATACCAATTACCGATATTTTTTCTTAAAGGGACAGGTCAAATTTTTTTCTAAAGCAATACAAACTAATGTTTTAAGGTCACTTTCTTAATATTATGATTCATGAGATGACGATTCATCACAAGTGACGAGAGAGCATGGAGCCGTTTCCTGGCCAATCAGGAAACTGGGCAGCGTGTAATGATGCACTGCCCGGCTTCCTGATACAGGAAGTACTCGTGGTAGGTATCGGAGCATTTGGGCGAGTACGAGTACTCACCCAAATACTCGGTATCGGCACCGATATCAATACTAGTATCGTATCGGTGCATCCCTACTATTTGGATATTGCAAACTACTGATTTGAGAACTCAGTTTCAGTCTTAGTGTAGTATATAACACTATTCCTGGAAGTTTGAAAATGACCCACCAGTTAACCAGTTCTCACACTACTAGGTGAAATTCTAAAGAGATCACTCACTAAAATCTTACAGTTAAAGAACCCAGCAAGTGTCCTCCTGGCCTTATACCTTTTGAGAACTCCAGCAATGCAATCTGCCTGCAATAGTTTCTGGCTCTGTTCCAGACCAAATTGAGGTATTTCCATTTTAAAGGTATTCACCATAATATAAAATGAATTCTGAATCCTAAAGGAAGAGTGGGACCCCTTGCTATAGCTATGGCAGGGCCTGGGATCTTAAAAGTAAATTGTACTAAGAGAAATAAGTAGGTTCAGGTTTGTTTATGAAAATTCTCATTCTCTGACAGTCATTTTAATCTCATTCCTATAAGCCTGTAACTTGGAACAAAATTGAGATCTGAACTTTTATGTCCGCTTTCATGTTCTCAGAAAGTATTGAACTAGAGACAGCCAATCAACTAACATTTTCTGAAGGACATCATCGACGCATTTCCTTTGACAGGTTTCCAGAAATCTCACCCCCAGTTCCCTAAAAGATATATGAACCAAATAGGTGGTTTAACTCTCCAGCTTTCACCTGACACTGAAATATCAGTTTTGGGTATACTGACACTTGAATATGTTGAACATGCTGACCACCTGGCCTTCATCTGGTGCTATAGAAGTTGGCATGAAAGCATATGCATATATTTATGTATATCAAAATAAAACAGCTGTACTGGCAGCTGAATCGTTTGGTAATGTCCAACTTCCACAAAGTGTTAGCGGTAAGTATGGCTCTGACCCATGTGTCCAAGATGACCACTGATGCTGCTGCATACTGGACCAGTGTAACTGCGATTTCTTAACCCCATCAGGTAAAATGCAGGAAGCAAAGGCTTCTAATAAGCATGATGCAGCATGTCTCTGTTTCTCTGCCTGTCTTTCTTTCATTACGTCTGTAAATCTGTTGCCTCTGCTCTGTACATCAGACTTTAGTGTCTTTCTAGGGCCTCAGTGACCTGGTGAGGTAAACCGATGTCCTATTTGCTCCTCTGCCTGGACTCACCTTTTCTTTTCCTACCACCAGGGCTTTCAAGGAAAAACTGGCCCTCCAGGTCCCCCTGGCGTTGTCGGCCCACAGGTAAGTAATTTATTTGTGAATCTGTAATCAATCAGGGGAAGCTGCCAGCTCTTTGATAGTAGAAGGATAAAACATGGCTGTGATTTCACAGAAGTTTGTTCAGAGGGGACAACATGTGATCAGCAGCCAGCTCCTTTGTCTCTTCATGTTAGACTCCATCAGATGTAATGCCGTAGTGTCTGTGTTTTAATTGTTTCTAGACTTGCTTTGTAATATTAATGAGTAGATACAGAATTAATTCATTCTAATAGGATAGAAGCTTATTATATGATGTGACCTGCTGCCTCTAAAGGTAGCTCTGTCAGTCAGTTCTGCTTCTTAAAAGAAAATACAGATGTATTGAATGTTTTTTAATAGGAACTGGTTTGTTGAATAACTTCCAGATTCTTGTAGGTCACAATCTCCAGTGATAATATTTCCCCGCAGTAGTTTGTGTCTCATCACAATACTGACATTTCCCCTGTGGTAGTTCCCCCCATCGCCCCAATGGCCAGATTTCTCTGCAGTACTTTGTGTTCATTAGGAAAGTGACCGTACTGAGTTTTGTAAAGCCTGGCTGGGGGAATCTCATCACTGGAAAGATTGAAATAGTTGACTGACCAGCAATTATGAAGAACTGAAACATCAGTTTTTGTTGGTGTTCACTTTTAGAATATAAGAATTTAACTGGATTAATTAAAATTATAACGTAAGCTTGTATTTAAAATGTTGTAATGATAATTCTGTGGATTTGCATGAGGAAATCCAGTGCAGTGTTACCTCTAAAGGTGCCCATACACTGCTCGATTCTCGTACGAGAATCGTGGGAAATCCCGCAATCGTACGAGAATCGAGCAGTGTGAACGGAGACGTGCGACCGTTTCTACTGTACGGTCGCACGTCTTTTGTCTAAGGAGCACGCTAGAAAACCAGTCGAAAATCGTACGATTTTCGCCTGGTTTGAACGGTGCTCGGGAGACAAATGCCGAACGGGCCGGTGTGCGCACGCACACACTGCCCGTTCAGCATTGCGGTCATCGGAAGCCCGCCCCACAGGGGGGCAGGCTTGCGATGATCGAGAGTACGATCTGCCTGTCCAAGATGGGCAGATCGTACGTTTTTTTAATCACTTTACAACCATCGCAAGACTAAGGTCTTGCGATGGTTGTACAGTGTACGGCCACCTTTACAGAACCTGGTGCTTCAAATGTACCTGATTGATCCCAGCTCGAAGAAAGTTGGAGAACTGGATTTTTAAAGCTGTGGGAGGTGTCATTGTGGAAAACATTTTCTAGTAATAGCTGTCTGCGGTCTGGTATACAAAACGCTGCAATTGGATCATTGTTAAATTGCCGCATAGCAACTGCACCCAAGGCTTCCCTTCGTAATTTCTTCCTCTCTGGCTGATTGGATGTGTGGTTCTTATCTCTCCGTAAAACATACAGATTTTCCTTTTGTGGATCTTTCTAGGGTCCTACTGGAGAGACTGGTCCCATGGGCGAAAGAGGTCATCCCGGCCCTCCTGGACCACCTGGTGAGCAAGGTTTACCTGGTCTGGCAGGAAAGGAAGGATCTAAGGTGAGTATCAGATTCTTAAGTAGGATTTGGCTAAGTGAAAAAAACAGACAACAATATTAAAATAAGCACCTTTTGAAATCACCTATTTTAACCAATCGTCACTTTTTCCCTTCAATCATTGCATGGGTTGAACAGCGTATTTGGCCTCCTTGTGACTGACAGCACAGTTTACATGGAACAGAACATTAAAAGCCCCCCAATTCTGCCATAGGGCAGAACTTAATTTTTCTATTTCACACCCGCACTCCACGTGAGTGACTATGCACAAGTCCTAATTTTGTTTTTTATTTTAATCCTTCCCATTATGTCTTGACTGTGAGAGGCATACACAAACTCCACAAATAGTATTTTTTTTGTTCCAGAAAGGGTGTTTATCAGAATTTGCCCAGGGTTATGATATGCAACCACACTTTAATTGCCTATTTTTAAACAAACAGGTGCATTTCATTTTACATGTTTTAATCATCATTCACTGAAGTGAGATACATGGACTTTGAGGAATCTGTATATAAGGCTAATACTAATTACATACCTTCAGGTTCTATGCTACAAATTGTCACTTTGGTGTAACACAGCAAATTCACATACATAAATATTAAGTATATAAATTTCTGTCTCAATCCATATTAAAATTAAACCTAAAAAAAGGAGGGCTGTATTTTCTTTCACCTGCATGT
Source organism: Nanorana parkeri (assembly GCF_000935625.1). Lineage (NCBI taxonomy): Eukaryota > Metazoa > Chordata > Amphibia > Anura > Dicroglossidae > Nanorana > Nanorana parkeri. Next base: position 187,528 of record NW_017307442.1, on the reverse strand, counting down.
CTAACCTGTTGTCTTTCGATTTGTAGGGAGATCCCGGCCCAGCTGGTGTGCCTGGTAAAGATGGACCACCTGGTTTAAGAGGATTCACTGGAGAACGTGGTCTTCCTGGCCCACTTGTAAGTACACTGGTATCCTGATATAAGCCATATCACCATGTAGACGTCCTTAGGTCAGAAAATTAGGGTGTTTGAGAAAATTAGACTTGACAGGCAGGGCCGGCCTTAGGCCTTTAGGCGCCCTGTGCGAGAAAGCTTTACAGCGCCCTACAGGTATCTTCTGGAGTAATTACAGAACAATTAAGTAGAAATGCACTCTTAAGAGCCCTTAGTCAAAAGCTTGTTATATCTGAATTGTTAATCTCATTCTATCTGTAATGCTAATAATTTATTTTGTACAGGGTTCTCCTGGACTGAAAGGCAGTGAAGGACCCCCAGGACCTCCTGGCCCTGCTGTAAGTATTTATCATTCATATATACTGTATAGGCAATTTATTGGGAATGCTTCAGAGATTTATTTCACAGATTTGATACATTAAGCAACGGGTTGCATAGACAATTATTGGCAATCCATGGATAGCACATTATAACATTATCAGTAGTCTTTCCAGCGCCTTGGAGTTTACTGAAGTGTAAAAACAAAAGATGTAACTGATTTGTATTGCAGATAAATGAATTCACAGGTAAAAAATGGGGATTTATGAGGAGATATCCTTTACCATACACTAACAAATGCATTCTGAGAAACATGCTCTTTCTTTGTAAGCTGAGGGAAATCAAATGGCTTGCCTGCATTTTTCACTCTTTATAAGAGCCACAGTGTCAGTTTTGTGCAGGATTTACACCGAAACCGATGCTTTAATTGTAGCCATAGTGTTATGTTGGAAGCAGAACTATATATAAAAATTAATAGCCCAGTAAAAGATAAACAAAACCAGCTTTTGTTGCTTCATTTACCTGAAATCCAGAGATTTCCCTTGCAGTACTTTATATCTGTCACAGCTGATTACCAGCATTATTCAACCCCATCCTCTGAGCCCAGGTCCTCCTGGACCAGCTTCAGCCTTTGACTGGACAGTGAACAGAAAAGCAAGTACAATGATGAGCTCATCACTCTACTTTCTCTTCCCATTAGTATGCTCCTTGTCAGCATAATCGATTGGCTCCTTGTGTTGTTTCCCCCCCACTCTCTCTGAGCTCTGCTTTACAGAGACTGAAAAAGTTTGATGCCAGGTCAAATATAAGTACTCGCACTGCTTGCATTTAAAAAATACATTAACTGATGTATTAATGATTACAAAGCTGCATTACTAAAGCAAGCAAGATACTTTCTTGTATTTAAAAAAAAAAAAAAGTATAGACTCTAGAGCAGCGGTTCTCAACCTGTGGGTCGGGACCCCTTCGGGGGTCGAATGACAATTTGCCAGGGGTCGCCGGGAGTCTCCCACTATTAGATAGCTATTAGATTATCATCATCATTATTATTAATAATAAAAGCTGACACCCTAGGCTTGTGTTATATGGTTTGCCATTTTAGCTGTTACAACAGTGGTTCTCAACCTGTGGGTCGCTGTGTGATTTCTGCTGTGCTCGGTGAGAGTCCTCCTCAGCCTTCTCCTAGCGCAGCAGTGTCAGTTCTCCCGCCACGCCGCCAGATGTCGCTGCAGCAGCCGCGTCAAGCCTAAATTTTACCGTTGGGGGTCACCACAACTTGGCAAATGTTACCAAGGGGTCCCGGCCCTAGAAAGGTTGAGAACCACTGCTCTAGATGGATGCACAGCGGTTCTTACAAAAGAAGTAGAGGCTGTTCAGTTTGAAAAGTATATGTTTACTTTGCAAAGTAAACTGAGTTTCTAAATGCACAAAATAGAAGTGGTTATAATTATTTATTAAAAACATTGTGTATAGAGGGAGAGTCTGATTGCCTTAAGGATCAACTGTAACACACTGCACAGTGTAGAAAAACTACTAAGTCACAATCAAAAAATAAAGTGTGATGGCAAAAAAAAAAAATTATATCAATGGAGTTCGCAAATAAAGTGAAGCTGTGTTCACTTCTTGTGGAACCTAAATTCCTTTTTTTTTTCCAGCTTGCACATGATTGGGCATTCAAAGCTTCAACTTATTTGCTAAGTTGATGGCCCAGGTGAAAAGCAGGGGCATTGGTGATGTCCACTGGCAGCCCCGTCCGAGGCCACATATACTGCTAATCGCTAAGCTCTTCCCTCACTTGCTGAGGGTGGCTTCACACCTTTGTGTTGTGGCAACACACATAATTTAACCCCATAATGTTAACCTCTGCAGATGGAAAGTATTCTTTTCCATAAGAGATGTGAAAATGCTAATCATCCACAGGAACAGGTTTTGGTCAGCTCTCTAGATAAAATTCACAAAATATGAATTTTAACACAGTTAAGCTAAAGTTCTAAGTCACAAACGAAAAGTAAAAAAAGTGATGGTTATACACTGAGTGGACAGATTATTATGACCACCCCATCAGTACTTCGTTGGGCCACGAGATGACTTCGAGTGCCCGCCTCGTGACTCGAGATGTTGAAAGTGATGCGAGGAATCTGACACTGCACTGTTGCCCTTCTGTTGTCTTGTACCAGTCTTGCCACTCTCCGTTCTGCCCTAACATGGACTAGCCGCTGACGGCCACAATTCGCACGTTCAGACCCATATTTTCGGCTGACAGTCCAGTCTTTAAACACTTTAACAATGAGCCCCTCTTGAACATTTAACTCATTCTGCTGTTTTGCTGATACTCGCACCATGGCTCGCGCCAACAATCATCCCACGTTCAAAGGCTGTTAAATCGCGTTGTTTACCCATATCTTCATAAAAATATCACTTCTACTGTCGTGGTAAACAACCTGCTTCCCTATTTATAATGGTCTGGCCCTCTAGCAACTTCAGTGCGAAATTATAGCTAATTTGCCTACAAACGTCAGGTGGTCATAATAATCTGGCCACTCAGTGCATAAACCTATGTGGCTCTTTTCTTTAGACTACAGGCACCATAGTATGTAGAAAACAAAGCACAGTTCTGTATGGAGTTTGTACACTCATAGTATGCGTTGTTGAGTGCACTGTACATTCTCCTATCCCATGCAGATTTAATTAATGGCCCTTAGAGTACCACATGAGACACTTTACATGCCTCATCAGTCATGAAATATTGTCAGTATGATTTTGTAAGAAATATCTCACATACACAGACATATATATGTAATGAGTTCAGATGTGGTCAGACATATTATTCCTGGAAGTTTATCACTGTCCTGATATGAACAATGTTTATGCTTTAGGGATCTCCTGGAGAAAGAGGAGCTGCAGGACCTGCTGGCCCCATTGGGTTGCCAGGAAGACCCGGCCCACAAGGACCACCTGGACCAGCTGGTGAAAAAGGGGCTCCAGTAAGTACATCTACATATACTGTGAATATATATATATATATTGCATTTGGCTTTATCCAGTAACTGTGTCCAAACCTTTGAGCAGTTTTAGAGCCGTCTTAAAGGAGCTTTATATTTTATTAAATAACACAGGATTTGAAGTACTGTAGGATTCAGGTTGTAAGTCTACCAATAATTGTAACTGAGCTGCCAATATCAATTGTATTGTTTGTAAGGATATATTTTGGGAGCCTTAAAGGAGAACTATGAGGTGAGTGAATATCAATCACTCATCCTCATAGTTTGAGCCGACGGGTGGCAATTAAACTGTCACACGTTGGCTCAATAGATCGGGAAGTGAGCAAACACATACCTTTGCTCGCTCACTTCTCGATCACATCCCTGCAGAGAGCAGTGACTGTCTGTCAGTCACCGCTCTCCGCAGGGATTCCCCTTCCTCCCCACTCTGATCCTTCAGCGCTGACTAGAGGAACGGACGAGGGTGGGCACAGCTGGCTCTGCCTCTAGATAGGCAGAGCCCGCTGTCACTCATGTAGCTGGTTGGATCTCGACAGTAATGTCAGGATCCGTCCTGGCCTGCGGCATTCTCAATATACCGCGAGCTGTAGCTCGCGATATACTGAGCTTTGGGTCACGGGAGAAGGTTAGTATATGTCCTCCCGTGACCCTTAAAAGAGAACTATGTGGTAAGTGTTTTTCCCCATAGTTCTCTTAGGTATGGAATGTAGTGATAAAGATGATTAACTTGATGATGTATTTTGGCAGGGCCACCTTCCCTGCAGTCTTCAGTGCAGACGGGAGCTCATGTCCAGGAAAGGTAGGGTTTCACATGGCTTGGAATGAGGTGCCTTTGGTAGCCATGTTTGAAACCCACATTTAGGCACAACACATATATATATATATAAATATTCGCCTTAATAACTGTCAATCTGAGGAAATGACTCCAAGCCATTTACCCAGGGCAGTGTAATGAAAATAGATTTCTTGGAGAAACCCTGTAATATGAAAATAATAGAGAGCTCTGGGGAAGTTTATTGCAGTGAGTTAACATTTGAATGTATTTTTGTTTTTAACATTTAATGCCATGTTGTATAGCTAGAAGATGACATCACAGTTTAAAAAGCCTGTTCACTGACCTAGGAATGAGTATTACCTCAGTGGTGGGGTCACCTCCCTGTGCCCTCTCACTTATGTAAACTACAAGAAAATGTCCCCGTCCAGCTCCAAGTGTCTGAAACATGTTAGGATGGTAACATGATACAATGCAATAGTGCAGGACTTGGAAGTTCAGGAGAAGGTGGGAGGTTTTATGTAAATGTAAAAAAGATTGCATTAAAAACATGATTGATATAATGAAAAAACTTCAAATAGAGTGTATATACATAAAATCTCCAAATACCACTCCAGAGAAATGAAAACTAGAATAAAGAAATAATGAAGACTGGAATAAAGAAATAATGGACACTTGTCCCGTAGGACTTCAACATCAATTGCAGCCTTTTAATTGTTGGAGTGGTTCACAATTTCAACATTTTACATGTTACAAATGGGGTGTGGTGCCGTTCCTCTCAGAGATTTATATGCAAATGTTTTCTAGACTTTATGTAAAAGTAGATTCAGATAATTATGCTAGAAACATTTATAAATGCATGTAATCATTTTTTTAGTTAGTACCAGGGGCAGTGCATTAAAATTCAAGGAGGTCCAGTGAGTAAAATGTTCAATGAGCAGAGGTCCGAATCACGATCTCTCAGCCCATGCCCATACTACAAAGCACAGCTGCTGGTGTGTGTTCTAAGGCACGGTGCTGATGCGCCAATCCTCGTGCATCTCACTGTTTTTTTACAACTCCCCCATGTTTACATACATGTGCATGTGTTCGTTTGAATCAGACGGCGGGGGCGGCCGGGTTGATTTAAAAATTTTTTTTACCCTTTCTATTTTTTTTTATTTTTATTTCATTATTCTTTGCTTTTTTATTACTGTTTTAAAACATTTTTTTTGCTATCAAAGCGTTGGTGACAGGTTCTCTTTATGGAGACATCAGGGGTCTATAAGACTATTAGACTCCTGATGCGTCTATTAGACTCCTGATGTCTCCTCTGCCCTCCAATACATACTTGCTGAGAGCGTCATTCAGCACAGAGCAGATTGGGGAGCGCGCGTTTTCCACTCTCCATCCTGACACCCTCTGCCATAGTCCTGGGCTCTCCAGGGGAGCAGGGGACCTGGAAAACCACAGTGGGGGATGCGGAGAGGGGGCAGCATGATCGCAGGCTAGTACAGATCAGTTGTAGTTTGCAAGCTGGCCCTGCGGACTCCAACAGTCCTAGCAACCAATGACAGAAGTAAGGGGGCCTGCATTGGGTTATAACCCATTGCAGGTGGCAATCACGGTCCAGACAGAACCGTGCAGTCCACCATTTAGGGACCCCTGCTTTGTACAGAATGTGGCTGGGTGGGTGGGGATTGCATGGAGAATCGATTTAACGAGCCAACAATGAGAAATACATAGAAGCGCGGGTAATCACAACATTTCTTTTTTGATCTGTTGTAAAAAAGTGTTACTTGTCTAAGTCCAGGCAGGAACTCTAGTCCTTGGTGCTGGGACTGGCAGCTGGCCATGCATGCATCTCTTTTGCTAACAGATTAATGATACATGCACATTTCATCTTCTTTTTATCAGTCTCCCTGGTGTAATCTGACATTAGTCAGGTTTGGTGGAGGGGGCAGCAATGTGGAGATAAAACAGGCATCATTAATTGGTCCAGGCTTCACTCCCTTCACTGTGTGACCTGAACTCTGAATCCTATCAAAAGCAAACCAGATGATATGTTGTGATTTCAAAGAAGGCATTACTGGCCCCTGAGTGTCGGCAGCAGGACCCGATGAAGCTGTGCAGCATAAAGCGCTGTGAAGGAAACATTTTGAAACCTGCATGATGCGTACTGCATTCTGGCAGGACAGCAGCGAATACCAGCCCAATCGGGACATTAATGTTGATTGATTCTGGTTATTAAAGGGACCCTTTTCATTGCTGGGTTTTTTCGCTTGCGTTGGCATATTAAAAGATGGCAGACCTGAGGCCAGGAAAACAACTTCATAAGGGCTCTGGCTGCGGGGAGTTCACAAACTACACTTCATGTCAGATGAAAAGAGCCATTTGTTTTATTTATAGTCGTTTACGGTTGGCTCACAGGATTCATAATGTGGCAGAGATATTCAGCGGCGCACTGCTCACAGCTTAAACAGTTCAGCACGCAACGGCCACTAACAGGCTCTTTACTTCATTAGTGATAATGAGCAGTTCAGATTTCAAGTCAGGAAAATATTTTTAAGTTTCGCATGTCCATTGTAATTGTAATTTATAGAGAAAACAAAATGTCTGTTTCAAGCATTATAAGCTGCTGAATTACCACATTCATATGTTGTCGCTGGATGGATCTCAACACAGTGGAAATGTCTGTTATGATTTATATCAGGTCATAGGTCAAACACATAACATGCCATAGGAAATCATATAAGTGAATATGTTTACCAGCCTGGGCTTTGTTGTCCCACACAAGACCCCGTGTAACTGTTATAATGTTTGTTTTGTTGATGTAACAGTTTCCTCTCCCTATGGTTAGTGTGTGATTTCCTCAAACTTGTCTCTTGTAACTTCAGGGAGAAAAGGGTCCTCAGGGGCCGGCCGGACGTGATGGTATCCAAGGTCCTGTTGGTCTCCCAGGCCCAGCTGGACCAGTTGGTCCTCCAGGAGAAGATGGAGATAAGGTAAATAGACAGATGAAAACACTTCTGGAGCAGGTTTTCTGTGTAACCAATGGCAGCTGATTGGGGAAGGGATGTGGTAAAAGCCAATAGATAAAGTGTAAAAAACAACCGCAAACCTTTAGTCTGTTAACTATATAATTGACTGTGCTTTGTTATATCTGCTCAATAAGAGCAAAAACATACCTGATTATATCAGAAACTCAGAGCTATCCTGTGCACATTTCCTGCAATATCTCAAAGAGTCTAGTTAGCCCTCCCAGTTCTTATCTTGGACTACAAAATAATTAGTGTCTACAGACATGAATACATTTGTTGGTACCCTTCCAGGTAAAAAGAAGAACCCTCAATTTACTCTGAAATAACTTGAAACTGACAAAAGTAATTGGCATGCATCATTGTTTATTCCATATTTAATATTTTTGATGCAGCTGAATATTTTAAATAATACAACAAATAAAAATGGCATGGACAAAAATTATGGGTTCTTAACCTAATATTTAGCTGCCAAACCTTATAGAGGCAAAAACTGCAAACAAGTGATTTCTGTAATTATTAATGAGATTTCTGTACCTGCCAACAAGTAGTTTGGGCCACTCTTTTTGAGTGAACTGCTCCAGCTGTCTCATATTTGAAGTGTGCCTTCTCCACACTGCATGTTTCAGCTCTTTGCACAGATGTTCTATAGGATTCAGATCAGGGCTCATAGAAAGTTACTTCAGAATAATTCAATATTTTGTTCTTAGCCATTCTTGGGTGCTTTTAGGTGTGAGTTTTGAGTCATTATCCTGTTGGTGGATCCATGACCTGTGACCTTTCTGAAGCATGGCAGAATGTCTCATTGCAGAATCTTGAGAACGTATTGTGTCCTGCGCAGATTGTGCCAAACGCAGCAAACCAGCCCTAAAACATAATTGGGCCTGGCTTTCACAGAAAGTCCCATGTTCATTTCTTTGAAAGCTTCATTATTTCATCTGCGAACATAGAGCTGATGTGACTTGCCAGAAGTTTCAGTTTTGTCTTAGCTGTCCAAAGGGCATTCTCCAAGAAGCATTTTGGCTTGTTAATGTGCAAATTCCAATCTGGCTTTTTTATGTTTTTCTTTAAAAAATGGAGTCCTTCGTGAGTCTACTGTGACTCGAAAAATGACTTATGGCACAATTAGACACTAGTTAAGCTTGTATCTCTTTGGAAGTTTTCCTTGGGTCTTTGTCTACCATTCCTTCACTGTCCTACTCAATCTGGAGTAAATGTTCCTCTTGCGGCCATGTCCAGGGAGGTTGGCTACACTCCCTGGGATCTTAAACTTCTTTATAATATCTGCAACTGTAGTCACAGGAACATCAAACCGCTTGAAGATGGTCCATAGCCTTTAATGTGCAGATCTATAATTTTGTTTGTAATCGCCTCAGACAACTCTCTTCTTTGCGTTCTTTGGTCTGTGTTCAGTGTGGAGCACTTGATGATACCAAGAGTGACCTTTCTACTTTTAAATAGGCTGACAAACTCATAACGCAATTGAACATGTGTGATATTAAAAGAAAACAGCATGAAATATCACTATGATCCTGTTATTTATAATCTTTTCTAGGGGTACCAACAAATCTGCCCAGGCCATTTTAGAATATCTTTGTGGAAGAAGCAATAATGTATATCTCCTTTCACACTTTCTTTGCTTTACTCTGTAATGTACCAAGGGCATGCAAGTATACATGAGACAGTTGATTTTATTTTCATCACTTTTTTAGAGGACTGAAACATTGTTTCGATGAGCTGTAAGAATGCCAGCAAATGTGTCCATATTTGTATGTTGCAGACAGGTTTGCATAATTTAGCAAAAGACAACTGGGCAGGGCTGACACCATTCAGTCCACAAAAATGCTGTGTGTTGCCAGACCACAACAGGACCTAAGAGTGGAGTGCATTTCTGGCAGATCAGCAGGTATTGTTCTGTACTTAAAGGTCCCAGGCCCAGAATGACTGGTTTTCATAGAGAACTACTGTACTAATTAAACCAAAGGATCATGTGGGATTTCCATGATTCACTTGTCATGCCATCATTAAGTTAAAGTTAATTAACTTGATCAAAACCTTTGTGATCACATTTGCTTTTAGTTTAATTTCAAATGTTCTGATTTAACTAAGACAGTGCTGTTCTAAAATATCAGTTGTAAGATTATAGCACTCAGACTAGGCAGCTCAGATTGTATAGTGTGAACATGGTTTGTGGTTTCTTTGTTCCAGGGTGAAATTGGAGAGCCTGGACAGAAGGGAAACAAGGCTGACAAAGGAGAGCAGGTAACTGTTCTGGTCTGTCTGCTGTTATACATTGTTTTCTGTAAAATAACAAATTGGATAACCTAAAATGTTTTTCCATAGGGACCACCTGGACCTGCAGGACCTCAGGGACCTATTGGTCAGCCTGGTCCATCAGTGAGTACAATCCAATCCCTAGATCATCTGTTGATGCTGTCTGCGGATTCCAAAGTCATAAATCCTGGGTTTTAATTCTCTTCCAGGGAGCAGATGGAGAGCCTGGGCCCCGAGGACAGCAAGGCTTGTTTGGTCAGAAAGGTGACGAAGGCCCCAGAGGTTTCCCTGGACCACCAGGCCCTGTCGGGCTACAGGTGATTATGATACAAAGTTTTGGAAAATACTTTTTCGAAGAAGCAATTAGACTAATCTTCACAGGGCAGGAGTTTCATATCATTACCACATAGCGATATTCATTAAGTACAACTAGGACAAGCTGCAGAGAAACCCACCTTGGCACTCTCAGCAGTTTATGGCAGCGTTAAGGCTTTGCAATGTCTTACTGATTCCACAGAAAATGTTTATGCTGACTACACAGGCCTAACAATGCTGATCATCAATTAACAGATCTTTATGAGCTTTAATTACACAGGAGGCTGAATTGCATTGTAACCTCCATGATGTCTGATTACCGTAGAGGAAAATAAATTATGACAAGGTTCCATGAATCTTTAATGTCTAATCTCTGCTCCAATAAGCAGCTTCCTCTATATATTTCCTGCCTGTCTGCCTTTTCTTCCTCAGCCTGCAGGACAGTTATAGATACAGTGGCCAAACATTTCTGATTTCCAAGGAAGGATTCAAGGGCTGGAGGCTGCAAATGTCCCTTGCTGTGAATACTGACAAACCGTGTGCAAAGTGCCTTTAATTATTAACATCTAACTTGTTTTTAGTTTTTTTCTTTGTGTTATCCTTTACTAAAGAGAAGTATTTCAAATGCAAAACAAAGACACTGGAATTGTTGTTCAGTTAGATCAAATTGTCCCTTTAAAATATTTGAAGAGGTTGCAAACTATAAGAGATGTGTATCCATTAATAAGTGAAACCTACAGCCAGAAGCCTAAGTATTTCTGCTTCTTATGTTCAACTGCAAAATGATTTTATTTTCCATCAATTATCAGCGATTATTTACTTGTATACAGGAGAGTAACTAAAGGTTGCAGAGTCTGGGCAAACTTTTAAATGAAGTCCCCTGACACCTGGTACAGAAATCTTTGCCTGTTTAATTTAGCCCTGAGGTATCTTTTTCAATCCTTATAAGCGTATTAGAGGTCTTAACAATAATAGAAGGGAAAAGGAGAAATCTGAAGGACAAATGCAGCTTTTATCCACCCAGATTGTAATGTGTGCACAAAACTGGGCATTCCACTCCTGGCTGGGCCCCTTGGCTTTATGGGCCTAGTAAACCGTAACATATTTTGCACCCCTGTAGCCAGCTTCTGTAGATTTGATTCCACAAGATGATTTGCTATCATTTTAGGACACTGTTGCTGCTTTTTTAGTTTATCTTTAGTTTATATTATAAAAATGACCTTGAATATGTCTGTTACAGTTAAGCCACATAGATCCTGATTTGCGGTCATGTGATCAGAATCATCCACCTAAACCACAACATTGTAACTGCCATTCCAGTTCCATAAATGGAGACAATATGAAACAGTCATTGGCACTGTAGCATTAGGTCTCGTTCACACCTAGGCGTATTGCATATGCGCGTCTGTCGCGCGTTTCCGAAGGCTACTTGGCTGTATCCCAATGGAAACGCGCAACAAAACGGCCCAAAGTAGTACCTGAACCTTTTCAGGCGTGGGCCGTTTTGTAGTGCCTTAGGGACGGGCGGAAATACGCCAAGGTGGGAACGAGACCATTGAATACAATGGGATTTATATTTTTGAGCGTTTTGTAGAGCGTTCGTCGAGCGTAGAAAACGTTCAGGTGTGAACGAGGGCTTAGAGAACTGGGTTGTTGGTTTCAGTTCCTGCAGGGCTCTGTCTGCATAGGGTTCGTATGGAGGAAATTAAATTGTGATGTAAAACAGGGACTATTATGGATTACGGTTCTCTGAAAACATATACTATATTTGCATTATATAAATGAAGTGACATTTCTGCAGGCCAGCAGTTTATTAATGCTACGGAAACATGTTCTGTGTATTTGGTCTATGAACAGGCAAAGCAACTGACCCCCATGTATGTTTGTGTTTGCCACAGGGTTTACCCGGACCTCCAGGTGAGAAGGGAGAGACAGGTGATGTTGGTCAGATGGTGAGTTGCTAGTGCAGCAATACGTAGCTGTGTACAGATAATAACATGCGGCTGTTATTGTGCAATTCTAGGGATTATTCTGATTTTCTCATTACTTATGATAAAAAAAACACAACACAAAACCTTTCTTCTGTTTTGTACCTGACCCATAATAACACAACTGAGGAATCGTTTGTTTACTTCTCCATCAGAATCAAACAAATCCCCCAGCTCGGCACCGTAACTCTGCAGAGACACTGCAGTGCTGGAATACATCAAACATTACAGTTTTGTAATTGCTCATAGTCTGATTGATCCCTCGTATAGCACACACCGTGCACTAACAGCAAGACAAAGGAAACATCTAACATTATGTATCTGATGAAAGGAGAACGTTAATAAATCCCTGATTTCCAGCTTATTGGATCTGAATATTTCAAACACACAGAAAATTAGAAATATCTGTGCTGACGGGGGATTTACACAACACTGAAAACATCCTGTGCATGTAAAATCTGTGAGATAAATCAGAAATTTGCATTTTCCAATCTCAGTTGCAGACACTAAAGGCAAATAAATTGCATATTAATATCATGTGGTCTTCTATCTGGCCAGCAAGTGGAACTCTTCACTCTTCTGCTTTTCACATTGTTAACATTATATCACACTCAGCTGTGCTGAAAGAAGCTTGCTGTTTACAAAAATCAATGAGCTGTCTCACAGCAGTTACTTTTCCCTATATTTTCTTTCATGAAACAATAGGATTTTTTTGTACTCGCTGTAAAATCCTTTTCCTATGATCATTGAAGGACACAGTAGAGATCTTGAATATCTGACCATTGGGTTTTAGTGTCACCTTCAGTAGTAGGACACTAGGCACAAAAAACAAAAGGTACAGCCTAGGGGCAGCCCCTGTTGGTGGCCAAAACCCCCAAATGCAAGAAGCAGCTCAGTCACAAAGCAATGCATAAGATGATAACTTTCCACAGGCATGACAACCAGAGGGTTGGGTGCTGTGTCCTTCAATGAATTCAGAGAAATGGATTTTACAGTGAGTGGAAAAAAATTCAATTTTTTCTTCTGTTCAATGAAGCACACAGCCGAGATCTTGAATCTCTGACCATTGGGACGTACCAAAGCTCTGTCTAACGAGGGGTGGGAGCAACCCTTCCTAGGCAGCAAGACACAGTAGGGTTCCCCCAACAAACGCAAGGGCCCACGCCAAACATACTGTAAATGGTACTGTGGTCCACGAGATCTCCACTGGTGCAGTGCAACCAGAGAAAACTGACAGAAAAAAGGACATGGTCAGCAGCTCTAAAGATGGACAGTGATTCCTATAAACAAATGAAATGTTTCCATGTGCTCAAGATCCCAACAACAGATGTGCACCTACCATGAACCCACATTCAAAGGCAACACAACCTGTGAAAGAAAGAGGAAAACCCCTGTGTGATGCACAGGACGTGATCAGAGAATGGAAATTACCAATTTCAGATGGTGCAGAGTAAAGGGAGTCACTTAAAAGACACTTTTTGTGCAATGATTTAAAAAGCAGAAAGCTGGCAGACGCAGAAGACAGAGCGCAAAAGCACAGACCAGCCACTAGAACGAGTTAGAGTCAACTGCAGTCCCAGACCCATCTGCATAAGAGAGGCCAGGATTAGTCCCACTGAGGAAATCCAGAGGAGAAAGTCTCTAGACCCACACCAAATGAAACATGCCCAAAATGAGAGATGGCAGACCTAGCAGACAGAAAACTGTTGAGCTAGAGCTTAGTGGTATCAAAGATTCTGAGATGCCTCAATTCCTCGGGACCCAACAGAGATGCTGGTTGCCCACAAATTTGCAAGGACTAACAGACATCCCATCGCTTGGAAAATGGGGGTGCCACTTAGAAGTCCAGACCTTGTGAATGGACTGTGGTCAGGCTGGGGCTGGCTTAAGAATGGAGGCCTGTGAGTAACAGAAGAAACACTTCTGGGCCACTGAGGGAAATGAGCCTTACTTGTCAGAGTACTTGTCTTCTATTGCTGGGGAAGAGGAAAACCCCCACCCCCAGCAACACCCGATGAGGTGTCTAGGCCTGCTCAAAAAAGACCATGTCCCACAATGAAAATGTTTTTGCCAGCTTTTTTTGCAGTCCACCACAGGAATGAAGGAATGCACCATACAAAACGAAAGAAACCTAACCACACAGCAGGTCTTGAGCTGGATTCCAAAACACAAGAGCATCCTCCGCAAAAAAGGCAGAAAAATCTAACAGGGCAGGACACTGCAAGATCCAGTGCAGGGGAAGTCCACTGTAAGAAGTTCGATCCTCAAAAAAAGCACAAGGTCACAATGCACTTGGTTGAGACCCTCCAATCCCTGAAAAAGGTAGAAATGGAGATTTGCACCAAAAGGTACAGCATCTTAAAATCCCTAACCAGTCCAAACCAGGTTAGGTACAGTCAAAAGCCACAGAGTGATCTTCCGTTTAACAAAGCAACTGCAGGCAAATAGTTGACATAGCCTGATATAAGCGTGGGAACAAGCATGTTCTGGACAATCTTGCGACTTCGTAAGAGGCATAACAGACTCCACCTCAGACAAGGCCCCAGCATGCAAGGCTAGGAAGCCAACATGCTGCAAACAGAGCAGACATGGATACTGTGGTGGTGCACATATGGGATAGGATCTAGGCACCACCTGGTGAAGAAAACATGCACTAAATCGCTCAAGGAACAGGGTCCACAAAATCATGCCAACCCCACATAGTAAGGTATAAACATTTTCAAGCCACAGGAGCTTTCCCTCATGAACACCCATTAGGCTTACATTGCCTTACCCTGATGAACACACACACATGAGGCAGGGAGCATTCACTGCTTCTGCCTTATCAAAACACATTAGGCATGAGGGATCCTCTGCCCTGTGTGCCTAGAGAACTGCAGGATGCATAGGCAGACGGCACAACAAAAGGGCAGAAGCCCAAAATAAACATGGAGGTTGTGGCTTTTGGCTCCAGTAGGCTGCAAACTGCAGCTTCAAGTAGTGCACACCCCGACTGCAGGATGCGGGCACCGGAGGGAGGGACACGCCATTTTGGTACCATATTATGGTGCATGATCCCCCCGCACCCAACCCAAGAACCAGCAGAGTGCTGGCTGAAGTGATGTCTCTGGAGTGATGTCACACCAGGGCAGAAGCCCAATATAAACATGGCGGCTAAGGCTTCTGGCACCAGCAAGCATCAAAGCCGTGACCTCACTTTTCAGGTTGTCAGACCATGTGGTTCTCGTACCTGTGGGAGGGCAAAAAAAACACCATAACACTAGCAGGTATGTGAGCCCTACAAAAGCTGCCATAGGCCCCATGTGCAAGGCTGTCCCTTTAGAATGATCAAATCTGACCCTGCATGTAGCTGAGGATCTGCATGCGCTCCATGGCTAAGCTGGGGCACTAGAAGTATCTATATTATCCAGCCTGTCACCCAGCTTAGCTGTTGATTGGGAGGTCCTGAAGACTGAAAAAGAGTAAAAGAAACACATACCCTGCAAAAGAAAAGGGAACTAAGATTCCCAGCAAGGAGTTTAAATTCTTACTCCTTAAAACTAGGCTAAAAACTGAGCTTGCAGTTGGGGGGGTTTGGCCCCCAGCAGGCTGTGCTTTTTGTTTTTTGTGCCTAGTATCCTACTGAAGGTGCCACTATAACCCAGTGGTCAGAGATTCATGATCTCCGCTGTTTTCTTCAATGAACAGGAAAGAAATATAATTTAGAAGATATACAAAACATCATTTTTTTTAAAACTTAGAAGCTTAAACAAAACTGAACTTAAATGATTATAGTTTCCCTGTAAACTGAATACATAAACACATCAGATTTACACTTCCAGCTAGCACTGGCTTTCCAGGCTAACCTTAACTGCTTTGCTGAAAAAGTCTGTTTATAGAGCTGGATAGTGAAAGCTCAGATTACACACACATCAATCCCTAATTGGGGAGTGACAGTCTGAAAGCTAACAACTTCTGCTGTGCTCTCTTTTAAAGTAGATCTCCAATTACGTAAATTTCATATACATTTTAACATGTTACGGCCATTTCCCAAATGTTCAACTTTTTGAATGCACAGTTTTATTTAAATAATACCTGGTGATCCTGAATGTTCTTGTTCAGGCACTTCCTGTTAGAAGCACAACTGGGAGACAGTTGTTACAAAATGAGTTGCCATCTTGCCACATGCACCCCTGGTGAAAACTACAAGTGGCCATGCAGACACATTGTGCAAGCATAATCCACTGTTGTCATGATCAGGAAACCAGTCCTAAGAAATGTCATATACTTCTATATCATTCATGAAGGTTGGCTTATTCCTCCTATAACACCTGTCAGATCCCTTATCTTCACATACTAACCACAAAACCTAAATGCAGGCCATTCCTCTTCAGTTTTATTTGAGAACCTGGGGATTCTGCTATGTAAATTTCCACACTTACCCAGTGTCTTGAGACCTGGCCTGCACCCTCTCCCTCTTACAGTACACCTTTCCAGTGTCTCATTGCTATGATAGCTGGTGACAATGACAAGATGCAGTAGAGGTTGGGCCAGTGCTCTGCTGCAGGGAAGTGTTTCAGTTGAAAGTGCTTTCCAAACTTGATGGACATTAGAAGGGGTGCTGTATTCATGTTTGCCCCCATCATTGCATCATTGTAACTGAGATATGAATTATACCTGTTTAGATGTTACTTGCAGAAGAGGAATGGCCACACCCAGGTCCCAATATTTGATTATTGTATGCATATTATTCTAGACTCTTTCGGTAATATTCATTTTGTGTATTTTATTACCATCATCTCAACTATTTGCCATCTCTGCTTACAGGGACCACCAGGTCCACCTGGTCCAAGAGGGCCCAGTGGTTCAGCAGGAGCTGATGGCCCACAAGGTCCTCCAGGAGGAGTTGGAAATCCTGGGTCTTCTGGAGAGAAGGTAGGCAATGTTTGTAAACATTTGCAAAGCTTAGTGAAAATTAATTTTACAGATACTAACTCTGCTTGTGTTTACAGGGTGACCCTGGAGAGTCTGGTGAACCTGGTCTTCCGGGAGAGCTTGGACCACCAGTAAGTAAAGACATCTCACTGGATTTTTACAGGGGAAGAAGAGCAGACCTATTTAAAAAAAAAAACAGTTATATATTGTCTTACCATATTCTAATACAGTGAACACATGTCACGTTGATGTAATTCCTTCTGTGCATCCGTTTGCAGATGATTTAGGGGTTGTAGGGCTTAGTATAGATTTTCTTTAGTCTAAACAGATAGTCCAGGTTTTCCTCAGAGACTCCAAGACTTTCCATGCTAGTTGGAGATATCATCCTACCAGCATTCTTTCACTCTGCTTAGGGCCTCTTTTCAGATAGAAATATCTTGCACAGCTCCTGTGACAGAATCCAAGTCAGCATCTGTATAAGATGCCCAAACCACTTCCAGACTAAGTCCAGAAATCCTAAGGAGAAACCCTATTTCCACTTTTTGACCTTAGTTGTTGTTTATTGCCTAAAGTTCATAACTATAGGTAAGGATAGGAATGTAGCGTGATTATTAAAGTCCAAGCCTTGTACAGAAAGCTTGTAAGTATCACAGACTTATTAACTGACTTTGTGGGTTTTTCATTTTACAGGGCCCAAAAGGCGAAAGAGGGGAAAAAGGAGAAGCAGGTCTTCAAGGAACAGCTGGTCCAGCTGGTCCAAAAGGACCTCCTGGGGATGATGGTCCTAAAGGTAGCCCTGTAAGTATACAAAGTTCATGATCTTCTCTTGTTTGATCTACTGATCAAGCTGCATTTGTACATTGGTAACATGCTTCTCTTACTGCTTTTCAGGGTCCTGTTGGATTTCCTGGAGACCCTGGCCCCCCTGGTGAACATGGTCCTTCTGTAAGTACTCTCCACACTAGACAACTGCACACAATTACCATGTTTTCAGATAGAAGAGAATATATTAATCAACTGGTGTAACAATATGTGGAGAGAGAGTAAAGGCCATGTACTGTAAATCATTTTTAAAACTATTTTTTTTTAAATATTTCCTCATCTCTGAACTTTAGGGTCAAGATGGACCTCCTGGTGACAAAGGAGATGATGGTGAATCTGGACAGCCAGTGAGTATAAATACTATAATTTTATGTTTCCATTAAAAGAAAAAAAAATCACATTTGGTAACAACCTGTTTTATGTTCTATCAGGGATCACCAGGACCGACTGGAGAGCCAGGTCCATCTGGCCCACCTGGAAAAAGGGTAAGTATCTCAAAGTCCAATAATGACCAATACCAAACTGACTGAAAACTATGGACCTGTCAGATAATAAAGCAAACATTCTTTCTTTTAATGTTTTCTGGTGGCTACTCAAATATACTCTTTAGTTCAATTATGCAGTCATTTTAACGTCATTAAATCGTTTTTTTATCCAGTCTTTGTAAAGTACCTGACATTTTTGCCGTTTCTACACCTTAGCTGACAGATGACATCAAGCTTGCAGTGTTCTTCTATTATTATCTACTATTCTTTGTAAATGGGATGAGGGATGAAGTAGACATATGTGTTTTTTTACAGAAGGGGGAATGTTTAGGCTGGGTGTGACATGTTATATCGTTCACTAATAGTCCATATAGCAGGCAGGATACAGGGGAGCGGCAAAGAATTCCACACCCTAAAAAGTCTTCTTATTTGAGACAATCATATGGAAGAGTAAGGGGGTGGTTGGATCACAATAATATATATTTCTTTACAAATATTTTAGCTGGTAAAACAGTTTGCATGTACAGTATGTATTAACTATGTATTCATTCATTTTTAACGGGGTGCCTTTTTTTTTAGGGTCCACCTGGTCCAGCAGGTCCAGAAGGACGGCAAGGAGAGAAAGGTGCAAAGGTAAGCTAGGCTCTTCACATGATGTATCCTGGTGAATGTTTATCACATGCTAACAATCTAATTCTTCTGAAACAGGGTGAATCAGGCTTAGAAGGTCCTTCTGGCAAGACTGGTCCTGTTGGTCCTCAAGGCCCTCCTGGAAAACCTGGACCTGAAGGTCTAAGAGGTATTCCAGGACCTGTGGTAAGTACATTGAGGTCACATGCTACCTATAAGTCACTAAATATCAAGTTATATTAAAAAATAATCTTTTCTTACAGGGTGAGCAAGGTCTGCCAGGATCAACTGGTGCTGACGGCCCACCTGGTCCTATGGTAAATAATCACCTTCATACTATATTCCTTAAATCTCACTAATCACTTCACAGATTCATCTTTTGTTCAAGTAAGAGGTTAGCGCTTAATAAGGACATCATATTTCTAAAATGTGATATTATTTAAATCACTAAAGATGTTATTTAAAATATGAGATTTTCAAATATATTTGAAATGTAAAAAATGGCTGCTTTCAGAACTCTCTCTAGGCCTCTGATCCCAAGAGTTAGGTGTACAGTGTCCATTTAAGGATTTCTCTTGTAGAAAATGTTGCACAATATTTGACATTCACAGCAGGTCATTTTCACTAATCATGAACTTATACTAATAAAGGCTAAAAAGGAAACAGACAATAAATGTTTTACTTTTAATATCAAATTTATAATCATGACAGTAATAAAAAAAATTCAAGGATTTAATAATAGGAACTGCAAAACCTGCACACAATGCTCTTCCAAACAAATCAAATTTTATTCCACATACATCTGTACAAAACATTGTATAGGAAAAACTTTTCCTGATGCCACAGAATGTATCTCCTACATTTTCATATGCACTTTACAGTATCTACAAGAAAAAATCCTGCATCTATATGAACCACTGTAAAAATAACCAGATTTTTTTCCTCTTTGGTACTCTCTTGATTCTGAAAAAGAGAGGGGGGAAAGGATGGACCCTAATGTGGGAGCCCTCTGACTTGAAATCCTACAGCTCTTAGACAAAAATTCATAAGTCTTACTGTCAGCATGAAGCATAGGGAGATTTCTTTGGATAATCTGTACAATCTTCCCATATTCCCTAGAGCAGCGGTGGCGAACCTATGGCACGTGTGCCAGAGCGGGCACGCGGGGCCCCCTCTGCTGGCACGCGAGCCCAGGTCCGCATTACCAAAGGGATGCAGCGCCAGCGATAGCGGTGACACACAGCACCGACCATTCCCAGCACACAGCCACTGCTCGGCCCACAATAAGCTAGGATGAGGAGAAGCAGAACCCAGGCTGCCCTGATTCGCTAAGCGTCCTGTCAGTCAACAGTAAGGAAGGAGTATAGGATGTCCTGTGTGCATGTGACCAGGCAGCATGGAACGCTGAGGGAGCAGCATACACACACAAGGGCAGAGAGCTGGTATAATGTCGCTC
>NW_017307442.1:150148-167394 GCF_000935625.1 Nanorana parkeri | reverse complement strand
TATACCAAACAGTATGTGAAACAATTTGCACTGTTTTAAATACAATTCCAGTCTTCACCTTTTTGCTATGGCTTGTTGCATCCCTTTCCTGCTGATCCCCTGCAGCCTCTTGGCAGCTGTTTCCTATCTGCATTCATGCACTCTGGCCAGGATTGCTGCACAGCTCCCCTGAGTGCCCACACAGCGCCCCTAAGAGCTGCACAGGCCCCCTGGGAGCCCATACAGACCACCAGAGAGCCCACACAGCCCCCCTGAGAGCCCACACAGCCCCCCTGAGAGCCCATACAAACCACCTGAAAGCCCTTATAGACCACCTGAGAGCCCACCTGAAAACCCTTATAGCCCCCCAGAGAGCCGCACAGCCCCCCTGAGAGCCCATACAAACCACCTGAAAGCCCTTATAGACCACCTGAGAGCCACACAGCCCCCCTGAGAGCCCACACAGCCCCCCCAGAGAGCCACACAACCCCCCAGAGAGCCCAAACAGACCACCTGAGAGCCCACCTGAAAACCCTTATAGGCGACCCAGAGAGCCACACAGCTCCCCAGAGAGCCCATACATACCACCTGAGAGACCACAGAGCCCACCCAAAAGCCATAATAGACCACCTGAGAGCTTCACGGCTCCCCTGAGAGCCTGTACAGACCACCAGAGACCCCACAGAGCCCACCTGAGAGCCACACAGCCCTCTGAGAGCCCGTACAGACCACCTCAGAACTGCAGAGCCCCCCTGAGAGTATTCAGGTCTAATTGAAGGGTTGGCACTTTGAGATACATAATTTGGTTTAGTGATCCAGCTTGGGCACTCAGGCTCAAAAAGGTTCACCATCACTGCCCTAGAGTATGTGGTGACAAATGTGGGAATATTTGATTCACTTCTATTATCTTTTCTAGTACCTTGTTTATGGTCACATCCCCATACACAATCCCATCTGGATCTCTGTGATACTTGGCGCTTGCCCTTCTCATTGAACCAGGTTGGATAACCCCTTGACTCGAGCTGGAAAAAAATAACTGATGCTTTCTGCTGAAAGAGATCCATAGTGGAACAATTGTGCAGTAAATTCCCCTAATACTTGTAGTATGAGCCTGGGTGAAGGCTGGTTGCTCTCAATATTGAGTTAACAGCTGTGGGTTTCCGGTAGGTGTATGTGTCGACAAGACTTGCTTCAATATCTACTTGTAGTATAGGGTCCAATAAATAGACCTCAACCAGATTCCAGTTACCCGTAAAATGTAAATTAAAATAATTATGATTCATATGGGCAATAAATGCTTCATCCACCTCACCTTTCCACACTAACAGAAGATCATTAATGCAGCGTCCAAACCACATGACGCTGTTTTTGAAGGGATTCCCCACAGCAAAAATGTGGAGCTCTTCCCACCACCCAATACAAAGATTGGTGAGAGAGGTTAAAAATGTTGCCCCCATAGATGATCCACATCTCTGCAGATAACAAAAGCCCCCATCAAACATGAAAAAATAGTTACTATATTTGCATTGATGATGCTCTAAGGCCCTAAACACTAAATCATGCGGTATGAATGAATAAAGGGCATGATCCAACGTGACCCATAAATCATTTTTCCACTGTACATTCAACAAAGGCCTCAAAATAGATGTGTCTCTTGCAAGCTGGCAACTGTTGTACTAAGGGCTGCATATGGCTATCCACCCACTGTCCTAACCTTTCCATTAGTGAACCAATCCACACCCCAATGGGAGCAACCCTCTGGAAAGGGTTCTCCTTTATGTATCTTTGGCAGATGGTGAAAAACCGGCACTATGGGAAATTAAACTACTAACTATTCGGCTGTCTTTTGACTCAGAGCTTCCATATTCACTCCCAAACGTGTAAGTTCTTATAGGGATTTCTTAAAATCTTTTGTAGGATCACTGTCAAGAACACAATAGGACCCAGGCAGCCGCTATGGGGCCCGGTGCACAGGGGGGTCCGGCCAGATGCCGTGCGGGCCGCCTGGGTCGCTATGGCATATTATGCTGGTGTCTTTCACTGGCGGCTGTGAGAAGAATGTTCTGCTGTTCAGATCACTGACAGTGATCTGTGTAGCAGCGTGTTCTTCTCACAGCCGCTGCGGAGTCAATGAGAGCCAGCAGCGGCGGTAGAGCAGGCTGGACCCGGCAGTGGAGGAGGAGGCGGGGCCTGTGGTCGGCAGCAGAGGAGGAGGCGGGGCCCGGTGATGGAGAAGGAGGCAGGCCTGGGGATGGAGGAGGAGACGGGGCCCATCAGCGATCGTGCAGTAAGAGGAGGGGGACAGGTAAGGAGTGTGACCAGCCCACCTGAGGGTGACCCTGCAGAGCCCACCATAGATAATCTATGGTGGGCTCTGCAGGGTCACCCTCAGGTGAGCTGCATGGGATCTCAAATGGGTATATGTATAAAAAAGTAACTCGCACTCCAATAGAATTTCAAGTCAAAAACGGTTCATTGACTCGATTGCTATCAAATCATATAGCGACGTTTCGGAACAACAGCGGCTCCTTCTTCAGGCAAACAGAATGTGAAGGATCTCAAGTAGGCTCTGCAAGGGGCATAACTAGAAGTCACAGGGCCCAATACAAAATTTTGCTATGGAGCCCTGTCATTTCTAGTTACGCCCCTGCAATAGGTGTTCACATCTGAAAACTAACAGAGGGCCTCTGCCCTATAACCCTTGGTGTTCATAACAACCACAGAGCCACCCTTATCTGTGTTCCTGATAGTAATTGCCTTCCTCTCTTTGCACGTGGTAGACAATTTATCGAAAGTTGAAGAGGCTGTTCTCTCTGTCTCTTTACTTAGTATTAGGAGCTTGATTTCCACCACATCCTGAAAGGCATCTATAACCGAGCTCCTAGGCTGTACAGGGTAGAAAAAATTATCTCCCATATGAAAACTGCCAAAAGAAGGAAAACCACAGTCACCCTCTGATAGCAATTCATCCAAAATGGATTGAGACATCAGATCCTGAAAAACAAAAGTTGCCTGGAAACCTACCAAAACAGTTATCCACCCCAGAACCAGCTGTTTCAATGACCTGTTCTGGCCGGGCAAAGTGTTTCCTTTCCTCAATGCAATGTTTCTTACAAATCTATTCACATGACATATTGGATCAAAAACATTGAAATGAAATGTTGGTGAAAAGGAAAGACCTTTAGGGAGATGTCCTCCTTGGTTAAATCATAGTCTGAAATGTCCATCACATTATTTCTTGTTGTGTCCCTTTGTTTGAAAACTCAGCTTCTATAGGATCTCCACCATCGGTGGGTCACTTGTTTATATTTTGGACAGTTTGCGATTGTCATATAATACTTCCCCCACTGTTGTTATGGGTTTTAGAACATAATGTTTGGATTTGATGATTTCCACCCATAGTTTTGAAGTGTGCATTCTCGCTTTTTCCTCTCTTTTTGTTTTAATGTCATTACATAGATTGTTTATTACTGTACATACAGGTGCTCCTAAGCGTTTCTCCCCGCCCTATGTGGCATGTAATTTTAGTGGGTTTGATCTTGGTTCACAATCGTCTAAGACAAGGTTGAGTAAGGCAGCAATGCCTGAGCCATAATTTTTTTGTGCAGATGCATGTGGAATAAAATGTGATTTTTTTTGGAAGAGCATTGTATGCCAGTATTGCAGTTTCTAAGATAGGTATTCCAAAAGAATCAAATGTGCATCAAATGTAGATTACAAGGATGCATGAAGGGGTGAGCTGTACATTTTGTGTTTTTAGATCACATTACAGTACTGTGGACCTCTAAACAGTGACTTGACAATATGTAGGTAAAATATTGCAATTCTGATATGGTCAGTAGGGATAATGTTCTTTACATCAGTGGGAAAAACGACTACCTCTTGCCACTGATCATCAATAAAGGAAGGATTCTTCTTCCAACTGACCATCAATGTAAGGGGCGCCTCCCAGCCTAGGTACACCACTGCTTCTACATACCTCTACATCAACCTTAACAAGTGAATAAAAGTTATTTAAAGGAGAACTATGGGGTTAAGGCTTTTCCCCATAGTTCTCCTTAGGGTAACGGGAGCGGGGAATCCAGCCCCTCCCCTGTCACAGCAGAGAGTCGTGACAGGATCGAGAGGTGAGCGAACGCCGGTATGTGTTCGCTCACCTCCCGATCTACTGGGCCGACCTGTGACAGTCTCATTGTCACAGGTCGGCTAGAACTATGAGGTGAGTGAAAAGCACTCACCTCATAGTTCTCCTTTAAGATTAACACAGTTGAAACAGTCCAATGAATCCAGTAACATGGATTCATTGCATTGCGTACATAAGTAATGTTGATAATGTTGACTTTAGTGGTTAATGTAGTTCTACCTTTTTATAAACTACTTAAGATCATCATTGTAGAGAATATCCAAAGTATGGAATCCCTGGATAAATTCAGTTAACAGTAAGGACCCCAAGAATGTCTCCTAGGTTTTGATTGAAGCCTTTTCTAGAATGAAGTATCATCAACTGTTTATCTTAGATAAAGTTGTTTCACCTTCTGTTCTATGTAGTCAGGGCCACCTCTATATTTTCTATTTTAAAATGTTACTGTGGTTATCCTTACAAGTAACACAGTAGATTTTCCATTGACACTATATTTGATGCAGAGCCCAATGGGAGATTGGTATCATTAGAAGTGACTGCATTAGTTGTTATTATTAGAGGTGACTGTTTAATAACTACATTATTATACTTTTTGTTTATAGGGACCACCAGGTTTGCCCGGTTTGAAGGGTGATTCAGGTCCAAAAGGTGAAAAGGTAAGTCCTTATTTTGTTACCAGACAGAAACAAGAGTACAGGCTTCCAGTACATGATGGAGAGTGCTGTCTTGTGGGCTGACACAACTATATAGTAAGCAGGGATAGTGGTAATGTTATCACTGCCAGTTCTGTAAGTAGCCTTCCTCCAATAAGGGTTGGCTGAAGGCTACTTACAGAACTTGGAACTACAGACCTTGGGTCGCTATACACAATGTGACCCTTCTGTTCACTATGTTCTCTAATGTTGTTTGCTTCTAGCAAGCATATTGGCTTCTAAGTAGATGCATTTTCGCAGTAACAGCTCAGGCCCAGGATGTCATGACTGGCCTGAGGGAAGGGAGGGGGTTCAAATCCTACCTAACTTTACCCAAAAAGAAATAGACATTACTAGCACACACATGGGTGGCTCCTGCAAGGGGAGGGAACGCCCCTAAAACAGGATATCAGGGCCAGTACTGTGGGGATCAGCTGATTCTGCAGGAAACTAATACTTTGATACATCAAGGAGCATAATCTATGGTAAGTGAAATAGCTTAAAAACCCTTTGACTTTAATATCACTTTAAAGTCCATTTAGTTTATCACAGCCAATTGCCAGTTTTTTTTTCTTTTAGCATATACTTTTTACCTTTTTTCATTTATTTTTGCATCTCAGTGATGCTGATATCCTGCAGCCTTTTTATCCATTTCCTGTCTACATGCATGCACTCCAGCAGGGGTTGCGTGTCATTGCTCAGGACAGGCTTTTTTGATGGTGAGAATATGCCCGCAGAATGATTTTTTTTTCTGTTAGATATGCCATTTAAAACATTTTGTTAAATTTGCTCAATAAGTGCAAACAAGTACCTGTTGATCTTGCCAGAAATATTGTGAGCTGATGACATCCTACGCTCTCTGCCTGTGCTGATTGTCAGTCAGATAGCATTGTTCCTAGCTATCACCACACCACAGAACACCTCTGCCCTTTGTTATGGAGACTAGGGGAGAGGTTTGTGTTCTGTAGTCCACTTCTAGGGTGACAATGCTACTGCTCCATAGCTCACCCTCGGAAAGGAATATGTTACTGGCAGGATCACCAAAGGAAAAAAAAAAAAAAAAAAAGTACTGATGAGCTGCAATATATTAAATTTTGTTCTTGGGTTTAAATAAGCTTTAAAGCATGACAAAAACACAACCTATTATTCTGGGTCTGGGTTGGGAACTCATCAAGTTTCTATATCTGCAGCCCCTCAAATCTTCAGAAAATGAAATCAGAATTAATAATGGGTTAGAATTACATACCTAAAAATCTCTGCTATGCACAAAGTAATTGTCTTTATTAGTCTTGTTTAGACAATTCTTCTTTAAGGCTGATCTTTCTTTGTGTGCTAGAATAAAGGTGCCTCAAAACTATTTAACATCTATTAGGAGTATTTGTGATATTACTAGAAATAATATTTACTCTTGAAAAATATACCTTTGTTCGTAAACTGTTACAGTCATAGCAGCCTCAATGTCTTCTAAATTACTGTGTTTACTGCAGTGACGGTGTTTTCTCTGATAAATGTATTATTGGAATCAGTGTAATTGTTTTGTACTTTCTGTGTAATTAGCTCTCACAACTTAATTCCTGTAAATTAACAACATAAGTCATTCTGCTTCATTTCGTGCATCATTTATGAAATGGGAAGACCATACAGGCCTGTTAACAAGTCATTTTTTGCTCCTGTTTTAGGGTCATCCTGGTTTAATTGGCCTCATTGGACCTCCGGGAGAACAGGGTGAAAAGGGAGACCGTGGTCTACCAGGTCCTCAGGGTACTCATGGACCGAAAGGAGAACAGGTAATGCATCCCCTCTGTTTCTGCCCAAGTCATTGCTGAACATAACAAATTATAGAAATCTACAAGACTGCAAGGCAGGGATTAACGCACTCAATAACTTTGCTATTATCAATATGATCTATCTCACCAGTTACACCATTGTTTTGCAGGGTATTTTTGGCCCATCTGGGCCTGTGGGTCCTCCCGGTCCTCCAGGATTGCCGGTATGTTTCCTTAAGATAAATGTATATTCCCAGTTCTTTATTAGTTATTGATTACATTGCAAGCAAACAATCTATGTTATGATAATTATCAATTGTGATTTCCATTGCAGGGTGGTCCTGGGCCAAAAGGTGCTAAAGGGTCATCAGTAAGTAGAATATTCTGAATCTCTCCTGTTCAGTTGTTACATTCACATGCATAGCCCCATAATGCTATCTCCGTTTCTAGGGTCCAACCGGTCCAAAGGGTGAGATGGGTATTCCTGGCCCTCCAGGTCCTCCAGTGAGTAATACGCTCTTGTATTGAAATCTGCAGATGCTATCAGTAGAACACTTATAGGTCGGTCTGTAAGATCCCAAATTTTGTTGCAGGGTCCCCCAGGAGAAGTTATACAGCCACTTCCTGTTCAGTCATCGAAGAGAACCAAGCGAAATATTGATGCCAGTCAAGTGGTGGATGAAGGAAATACAGATACAAACTACATGGACTATGCTGACGGTATGGAGGAAATCTTTGGCTCTCTAAATTCCCTGAAACTGGAAATTGAACAGATGAAACACCCATTGGGCACTCAGGGTAATCCTGCCAGGACATGCAAAGACTTACAGCTATGTCACCCCGACTTCCCTGATGGTAAGTTTAATGAGAATGATAAATACACAGTTGTAGAGAATACACAATATGGATACTGCATTGTGCATCCCTGTAAGTGAAGTCACTGGTAACACTGGTAGAAATGTTGCACTATCCAATATACTGTAAATGTGAAGTCACTAATAATATGAAACCTGCTGGGAGAGAAATATGTAGCCTGCCATTGCTGAATATGCTTTCTGAAAGAGCTAAATATCTGTCTACAGTGCTATTTCACCAGTTTAATTATTTGAGTCATTCACCTGAAGCAAGTAAGCAGCTATTTAGGTGGGAACTGAACACATTGGATCACCACAACAGCCAGGCTAATGGCAATGTTAGAAAGACCTCAGTAAAGTTAGCCCTTCCTCATCACAACTTTTTCTTGAAATGACAAAGACACAAAACACCCACATGATGCACATGATCGGCAGTGCCTTTCATTTGGAATGGCACCCCAATGCAGCTTGCAAATGCACGTGCATTGCAGTGCAACACTACAAACAGATGGGAACCATCTGTGATTTGGTTTGGTGTTTTTACGTGTGTTTGTTTGGTTTTTGGTGTGTTATGGTGCATTGAAATTTAAAATGTTGGGTCACCTTAATACAATACATGCTAACATGCAGTAACACACTGTACATTTGTGGAAGGGTAAATCATTAGTGAATTTCTTTCTCACCTGATTCAGTCAGCTCTACATTGGAGCTCCAAATTTCCTCTGGCCAATATAGACATCTTATAGAAACTATTTAGCGCTTCTGCCTGTAAAATGCAGAGTGTGAAAACAATGAGGATTGTGAGAATGTACAATACGTACTAATAATTGCTGCTGATGGCCCAGATACAAGGCAATGCTTACAAGCTTTCTGCTTTTCTTTTCCCTGATCTAGGTGAATATTGGATTGATCCTAACCAGGGCTGCTCCCGAGACTCCTTTAAAGTTTACTGCAATTTTACGGCAGGTGGAGAATCGTGCATCTTTCCAGACAAGAAGTCTGAAGGAGTAAGTGCTGTAGACTTCCTTTGAATGTGGCATTAGGAAGGCTTGAAATGTCTGGCACCAGTAAGGCTTGGCAATGGAAGGAAGGCAGAGAGTCCAGTATTTTAATATCACTTAATTAATTGCCTCCTCTCCCCAGACACTTCACGTCTGAGCTATTGACTGCCTGGGCCTGATCAAAGCAATCAGCAACAGAGGACAGTCAAAGTGTGTGTTAATATTGCTCAACACTTCAAGGCCCTCTCCATCGATAATACCAGCTGGGAAAATCCACTAGAGACCCCAGCACTCTGGCACATAAAAACAAAGGTTTATCTAGTCTGTCCTGCGGCAGTCTACGCAGACTTCAAGACCTGATGGTCAAATTATCTGTTCAAGCCTGTGATCACTCAGCAAGGCCTAACAGTGCTGATTCCTAAAACAATGCCATGAATTCAAAGTAAATTATACAATCTATAACATTTGAAGGTCATGGTGACTGGTGGATATTTCATACATTTGGCAGAGATGGTAAGTTTGCTAAATGCTAATGAATCCCCACGACATTAAACACATGTAAATGCATATTTTGTTCCTAAAAGAATGTGAATTGTCTGCGTCCCCAGAGAAAAGAAAGGTTTCCAACAAGTAAGCACACATTTTGGTTTTATTTAAACCTATAATAGCAGAAAGAAATTTTAAGACTACTTCAACAATTTCCATTTTTGATAAAAGCTATACAAATTAACCCACCTGAGGGTATTGGAATCCCCAAAATATATACATTGGTGATATCTTTGCACACACCTGATTTGTCCATAAGGGGACATTTTTAGATTTTGATATAAGTCATATTATGAAGGAGCTGTAATGCTCCAAAGTGGACAGAAAACCAGAAACACCCAGATGGAAGGGAACAGAGTTTGGAATTATGGCATGAAGATCTTAATGCCAGAAGTCCCAAGTCATATAGGAAGCCAGGGCTGACTTTGCACACCAGGCTCAACCTATAACTAAAATAGCACTTTTGGGTGAACTGACCCTTTAAATAATATGTATAAACTAACTCTATGCAGCACCCAAATCCCAACTATAGTACAAGACCTGTGATATATAATGACATACCACCTATTGATGGAACAATTGCTGCATAGTTGACTCTGCCCTTTCAGATTTCTCTGCGGCAGTTAAATAATTGTGATGGTTGAAACCGAAAACCTTAAGACAATGCCTTGTTTTATACCTTGCTGCCCACAGGATTAATATTTCAATAGCTCTGCTTGTGTCAGCTCTCTCCCTGCAGCTATTAAATTTATTTAATAGACCTATGGATCTTTATTTGTTTAATGCAAGCAGCAAGCTGTTTAAGATTGTAGAGTGCTGGCAGACTAAGCAGAAGACTACAGTATAGTCATTTTAAAATGTGTATACATAGACTCCCCCATAAAGGGGGGCACATGGTCCCTTATAAAACTGATGTACACTTTGTGGCATTTAAACAGTGCTGACTTGGTAATGAGGTGCCAAATGTGTAAAATCATTCCCCACAATGTAACATTACCAGCTGCTCTGCTGACACCAAAAACGTGAGATCCATGGATTCATGCTGTGTACAACAGATTCTAATCCTTGATCTGCATGCTGTAGCAAAAAACAGATTTGTCAGCCCAGCAATGTTTTCCAGTCTTCGGTCATTCAGATTTGGTGATCCGTGTCCCCTGTAGCCTAATTTGCCTCTTCATAGTGGACAGGAGAGGACCCAGCGTGGTCATCTGCTTCTCTAGGCTGTTCTCTTTATGCTTCTCAATGTTGAATGTTGAAAAACAGCCTTCTGCACAGCACCACAGTAAAGAGAAGTTTTTGGAGCAACTGTGACCTTCCTTTCAGTCTGAACAAGTTTGGCTATTTTCATATGACCTCTGTTCAGAATGTGTTTGCTCTGCAGATTTGCTGCTTGTTGGATTTTTTTGTGCTATTTTCTGTAAAATCTACAGAGTGTAGTGTGTAAAAGTCCCAGAAGGTCAGCAGTTTCTGAGATCCTGCAGCAACATAGGCGTAATAAGCTTAATGTAAAGAATCTTAGGGTCTACAGTATATGCTACAAGGCTACCTGGGCTCATCTCAACTGCCATTAATTTGGGATGTTAATATAAAACAGCCTCAGGAGATTGCAAGGGACAACTTTATGGTCAGATATATGTGTTTCTGCACAGCTCTCACATTCTCTCAGTTCAGTTATAGGGATTTTGCCATAGGGCCCTGCTATATATATCAACATCTACATACACCTCAAGTATAGATTAGAGCTTTGCAATGTATTTTTTTAAGTATTACTTGCAAGGAGCTAGAATGGTCTGAATCTCTGCAGCAAGTAGAATGGTTTAAAATGTTCTGTGTGGGCTTATTATAACTTGACCCAGCCTTGCCAATGTTTGATGTAGGTGCTGTAGATGGTGTGGGGGGTGGCTTTGGTGTTCAGCTGCAATTCTAGTGTAACCCTGTATTTCCTCCTATCCTTTCCCTTCCACAATTCAGGCTAGACTTACCTCCTGGCCCAAAGAGAACCCCGGTTCCTGGTTCAGTGAATTCAAGCGTGGTAAACTGGTAAGATTTAGACTTTCAGTTCTGTCCCTGTAACCCATGTCATATTTTACAGAATAAAGTGGCTCGTTGGCCCAAAGAGGTGCCTGGTACATGGTATAGCCATTACAAGCGAGGGTCCATGGTAAGTGGCTAACCCGGCCTTCAGTCTCGAACCAGAGAACGGATCCTGCTTCGGTTATGGCCAAACCACTCTGCATGTCTACTAACACTAGTCGTGGGGGAAATGGTGTTTCTGGTTTACCAGAAGAAAATAATTTAAGGTGGACTTGGAAAGGAAACTAAAACTTTATTCAGAATTTCCAACAGTGACAGACTGTTTTTCAACAGCTGCAAGGAGTTCTCAAACCAACACAAATTGGTCAGCACCAAAACAGGCACAATTATTATTTTTACAAATGAATCCCCAAGTTATTGTGTCAGTCTTGGTCTGAAAAATTATTGTAGCCAATCAATAGTCTCTCAAATTACATTTTCACCACCATACCCTACCTGCCCAGTTTGCCCATAGATTAGCAAAAAACTCTGGGGGAACATGGACACCATATTGCATTGTTTGGCTAATTAGTCATTTTGTCAATTTTATAATATGTACTATTCCCCTATTCCCCCTTTAGAAGACTAATGTAGAAGAAAACGACTCTCAGGCCATTAGTAAAAAAATAACATTTTAGGCTGAGATAGGTTTCCCTAGTGCAGATGTGTTCTGTTTACACAGCTCTGCACATTACCAGTCAGTGGGGCTCACTTTCTGTTATCCTTGCCATAGAAAAATATGACACACCGTAAGACAGAGATCAAGCGACATGAAGACTATAGTTCAGTCTATAGAGATATTCAACCAGTTCATTCTCACATTGTTTCCTTGCACCTATGTGCACATTAACACACACATTTACCACTAAGTGTGGTATATGAATGGAAACCCAATTCACATACAGTATTTAGTTGTGCTCAAAATTTTGCATACCCTTGGAGAATTGGTAATATATGTACCAAGAAAACCTGAGTGAGCAGGCAAAACACATTTCTTTTACTTCTTATGGGACTCATATTCAACTGTAGGTCATAACAGAATGGCACAATCATAAAACAAAACATGGCAATAAATAAAAAAAAATGACCCCTGTTAAAAAGTCTGCATACCCTTAGTTCTTAATACTGTGTATTGCCCCCTTTAGCATCAATTGTCTATGACAATAAGTGATTGAACAGTACTGACTGGCATTTTCAAGGCTTTGGATATCTTTTTATATCCTTTTCCATCTTTATAAAGTTCCATTACCTTGTTACGCAGGTCTTTTGATAGTTCTGTTCTGCTCCCCATGGCTCAGTATCTAGCCTGCTCAGTGCATACACGTGAGAGCTAACACACAATGAGTCTGTTACCTCTCACATGGATGCAATGAGCAGGCTAGTGAGACTATTTATACAAAGACACTAATTGTGTCTGTGAAGGTTCTCATTCATCCAGGTCATGGCATATACTGTATGTAAAAAAATAAGTCAAGGCAACTGGACTTGCTGTATTTTTCTTGAAGACGTTTCACTGGTCATCCAACCAGCTTTCTCAATTCAGAATGACTTGTACAAAACTTCTATGGGAATAAATATGGTGAATGTAAAAATGGAGAAGCCAAGCTTGAATAGGGGTGGGGTGGGGGTGAGACGTCTATTGTCTGCCACATACAATGCTGTTTTAACACCTCTCTCTGGGCAGGTTATTAACACCTCCTAGACTTCTGTTATGCAAATGCAATCAACACCTGGTTGAGACTAACAGATTATGTGGATTGGAGCAACATTCACAATATTTATTCCCAGATAATTTTTTGTACAAGTCTTCTGATTTGAGAAAGCTGGTCGGATGACCAGTGAAATGTCTTCAAGAAAAATACAGCAAGTCCAGTTGCCTTAACTTATCTTTTACAGATCAAGACACTAGTTGCAATTTAAAAAGCCACAGATGTGGGAAATTAACCTTTAATTGCCATTTTAACCTGTGTGTGTCACCTTGTGTGTCTGTAACAAGGCCAAACATTCCAGGGTATGTCAAGTTTTGATGAGGGCCATTTGGGTGATTTCTGTCATCATTATGATTTAAAAAGGAGCCAAACAACTACGTGATAATAAATGGCTTCACATTAGCTCTGACATTTTTTTTTTTTTTATCCATTTAAATCATAGGGCTACCTTATTCCAACATGCTTCAAGATGTGATGGAGCGCTAGGGCACATATTAAAATGCTGAACAGAAATAAAATACTGTTTGTATTAGCAGTCTTGTACAAGTAATAGATAAAACTAGTACAATTTATATATTTCAAGGTTTTTGCTTTTAGGTTTTCTTGTTAAACAGACCTACCTGAATAAGGTTTCCTAGATAGTATTAGGGGGCCATAGGAATGCAACAGTAACTTGGGCTTCATCGCCATAAAGCATTATTAATCTGTATATTATCAAATGCACACACACCGCTGTTCCAATATCTACATTATGCCAATTGTCCACCTTAAAACACTTGTTTCCTCTGGGTATGTTTTTCACAGGGATCCCCACAAACTAAGAATCTGGGGCCATTTCTGCATTGATTTCCTACAAGGAAAGTGCTGCCTGTGTCAGATGACATGGACATCAAATATGGTACCTATGAGCCCTTCATGACAACGCACACCAGTAATGTAACCTAATCTGTTCATGGTCTTAAATCCGTGTTTCTCCAAATATCCCTATCAGCATTGTATGATATGGCAACGCTACGTAAATACAAGATTACATACCCCAGTTTTACCACTGTCAAAGCATTTGGCATACACTGGGGTATTTTTTGCCTCCTATAGTATTATTCCTGAATACTCTTGGAATAGGCCTGATGAGTTTTTATACATGGCAGAGGTTTAAAGAAATGGTCATCATATACCCAGTTTCTAGGAACTGTCTGTACACGCCAAATTTGTCCATCTTTTATGGCCTTTTCAGTCATTAGGGAACTGCATATCCCAACATTACCTAGCCAATCAGGTTCTGAAGTTTTCCATTCTTAGCTAGTCACCATGCTGGTTAAAACAGGCCTCCTGTTCTTAAAGTATCTTATTCAGCAATCTGTTTGAGGCAAGTTAGGAATTTGTCGTCAAGAGTGGCTATTTTCTGAGCTTCTTCGTTTTCAGGCAGTTAGTTTGACCTGCCATGATCTTCCCTCTTAGAATCTTCCTCCTGCAGGATGCTTCTCTCTCCTTTAGCTAGTGCTGTTTAAAAAAGTGCCAGGCAGAGGAGGAGTGGTGAGGCTGCTTGATGTGTTACGCAGCAACCTCCTGCTCCTCTCCTAGAGGAGACTTTGCTAGGAGTGATGAGGGAGGTTTATAACTTGAATCAAATGTTCCTGGGGAAAAAAATAAAAGAATATATATCTCTCTAAAGTGACATGTTCTCTTTAAGAGCAGATGCTTTGATTTTTTTAATTGGCCTTTCCTGAGAAAGCTACACCTAGCAGACAGATTGTTTTGTTCTGTCGTGTATGTTACATGTGACACAGAATTATGTGTCCAGCGGGTGAGCTATATTTGTTTACAGTCAGCTAGAGAAGGAATCAGAACCTGCTGTGTAGAAGTAGAGACTCGGCCTGGTTTTGCGATCATGAAGAAATGATGAACACAGCTCCGCTTCCTATATCATAGGTACTTTGTTCAGTTTAGGATGGCTGCTTTGAAGTACAAAACTTTCCAGCTCCCTCCTGCCTGTCTTGCTGGAATCGGCGGCTCTCTATGTCTTAACTTCACAGTGTCTTTCAAGCCAGCTTTTTTTTTTAATGTCAATCTCTGTGCTATTGAGCGATTTCTTTATAAGCCTACTTCATCCTGAATCCCCCCAGTGCTTCCTTGCTTTGGAGACTGAAGCGAAATTAACGGCAGGTACTGTGGACCATGTTTAACTTAAAGAGACAGCCGGCACCCCTGCGCAAACTCTGGTGCCACAGCATGGAATTCTGGGATGGAACGATGTTCCCCCATTGTCGCCATCAGTAGAGGTCACCCACAGATGTACACAACCTCATCTACTAAAGCATTTCAAAAAGGAAATCATGTGAAGTAGTTGGAACATCTAATTGCAAGGCATCACTGGACAAGTCTGACACACACAAAAGGGAAAGCCTTTCAAAATCTGAAAAGTTCAGTGGGTCCTGACAGTGCAGTGATTAGAACAAGCATTGTCAGTATTGAGGATGTCCCCATGGTGTATAAATATACTCTCTAGGATAATACAGTGCATCCTGACACAAGCATGCACACTATCTTCCATGTTTGCAAACCCTAAAGAGAGCCTGTTACAACATAGGTTTCCATCCAGAACTAAAGATACTGCCATTGCCCAATTCCTAAGACAGTGCTACTCTACAGCAGCACAGTGAAATGTCTACTCTTGGAACTAATGTGGATTCAGGGAACTAAAAAGGAACCTTGGTTGTGGCAGACCGCAGCCATCATGACAGGCTCCCATTACTATACTTTGATAAATGAGGTTGTCCTTCCATGTGCCTTCTTCAGGTGACAGTGAGTAATAATATAAAAATATACAAAAAAAGCAACGGTAGGAAATGGTGGGTCTGCACACATCAAATCTCATTCATCTAAAATACAAACTGTCTGCTATGACCTTAACAACCAATCACTTTCTCCAAGACATTCCCCCCCTGCTGCACTGGGGGGATGGATGTGGGAATCTGATTGGTCTGGCAGACACAGACAGAAAAACAGAATTCCACTGCAGAGGTCACATGACTCTGGAGTGCGCACGTTGCCGGCTGTGTCTACCAGTTGCATGCCTTTCTCTCCCCGGTCAGTCATGGGTCCGGCTCAGGAGCCAGTGCCGTCCCAGGTTGGTATCTTCTACAAAATGCAAATAATAATGTGATATGGTTGTCCTAGATGTTTCTGATCAGTTATATGTTTTATTGTGTCATACAATGATTAAAAGAGAGCGTGCTATTCTATTCCTGCTACAGAGCAGGAGACAGGAGACGGGTCAGGCAATGCACAATGCATAGTGACAGGACAATAGGGAGGGGCAGGACCAGAGCAGTGCACTTCAGGTTTCAGGGCTTCTTTAAAGGTGTACTTCAGCCAAACAGCTTACACAGATGAATCACATACATTGGAATTATTTTACCTGCCAAATTCTTTTGGCAAACACTTGACTCATAACTCCCTGTGTCTAACACTTTTCAGTCCATGCAAGTCTGCAGACGCTTGCCACAAACCTATATATCTGCTATTAAGAGTGCTAATTGACATCAGTGGTGACACCTAGCGAAGTACCTTCCTATCCATCAGCTTATATTTCAGCCACTCATACTTTTAAACTATCCAGCTTTGTGATGAGAGCTATCACCACCTCTAACATAATATGGAGTTCACAGAATGGGAGCATGACAGCTTTGCTGTGACTGGTTCCCTTTAGACATCCTATATGCCATCTCCAGTAAAATTATCATATATAGAAATTATGTATGTGTATATATTTATTCCAGTGTACTTCATATACCATAGCACTGGGATGACCACTAATATTTTTACAGTAGGCAGTACATTATCATAAAGTGTAGGAGAAAATAACCCTAAGGTCATACGAGTCCCCCAGAGAATGGTGTAGATTTCTGCATGCTTTTTATTTTTACAGTTGTCCTATGTGGATTCGGATGGAAATCCCATTGGCGTTGTACAGATGACATTCCTGCGGTTACTCAGTGCCGCTGCCAGGCAGAACGTTACCTACAACTGCTACCAGTCCGTGGCTTGGCACGATGCCTCCTCTGACAGCTACGACAAGGCCATCCGCTTCTTGGGATCAAACGATGAAGAGATGTCTTATGACAACAACCCTTACATTATAGCCATCATGGACGGCTGTGCAGTAAGTATCGAAGAAACTTCCGTTGGTGTGATGAAAGATTTGATCATTTTGACATACAATTTAGAACGATGTTAGGGATTGCACACTATTAGTCTTAAATGTAATTCATCTCAGATGAATAAAGCGGCATCAAGCCTCATCAGTCTGTGTGTTTGACTGACACAGAGTTAATTCCGAGGAGATGTCTCTATCTTCATTCAGTCTGGCTGGCGGTAATACAGAAAACTATTGATCAGCACACCGATTTCAGCCTGCCAGGCTGCTATAAGAAACACGAGAAGGATTATTAGTTTTGACACAGGGAGAAAAAAAAAAATGATCAA
>NW_017307442.1:112739-150033 GCF_000935625.1 Nanorana parkeri | reverse complement strand
GGGGGGGGGATTGTTTGCAGAGCAGAGGCCCAGTATACTACTTTTATTCAATATGGATTTTTATCTACAGTATATCCAGTGAAGTGGAAAATGGTGAGTTCCACCTGGGATGGAAATACCACAATACACTTATAGAAAATGTATTTTCATCTCATGATATCTCATCACCTTCTATGAAGGTGGGGGGTGATTTAAAAAAAAGAGGATAGTTTTTTGTTTTTTTTCATGTTGTTCCATCCCTCTTCTTTTCCATCATTTTAGTTGTGGTAACGAAGTATTGATTTAAATACCTTTTTTCCCCTCACAGAAAGAAAAGGGAGGGAGAGCCCTGTAGTATTTCACTTGCAGACATTAGGTTTTGATTTTTTTTAGGTGTTGCATTTTTTCCAAATAATTTTTGATGTGATGTATTAACATACTTTTTCAAAATTTTTGCTGTGATAATGGTTGCAGGGAAATTAGAGAAACTGAGGGTTATATTTCCTGAAAATAGTCAAAAATCAGAAGCGTTCCATGAAATTTAGGCATTTTGGAAAATACTTTGGAACCAATGAGAAAGGGTAAATTAAAGGAGAACTATGGAGGTGAGCGCTTTTCACTCACCTCATAGTTCTAGCCAACCTGTGACAATGAGACTGTCACAGGTCGGCTCAGTAGATCGGGAGGTGAGCGAACACATACCGCCGTTCGCTCACCTCTCGATCCTGTCACGGCTCTCTGCCGTGACAGGGGAGGGGCTGGATACCCCCTCCCCGCTCCGATCCGCCAGCGCTGTCTGGCGGAACGGACGGGGGAGGGGTGCAGGTACAGCTGATCTGCCTCTAGATAGGCAGAGTCAGCTGTCAGTCACGCTGCTGGGCGGATCTCGACATCGATGTCGGGATCCGCTCCGGCGTCTCAGTATACCGCGAGCTGTAGCTAGCGGTATACTGAGCTTAGGGTAACGGGAGGATGCTAGTTTGTGTCCTCCCGTTACCCTTAGGAGAACTATGGGGAAAAGCCCTGACCCCATAGTTCTCCTTTAAGGTGGTTTTTAGGGGTGTGATAGGCTTTATGTGGCTCCTGAGGGGAAGAGAAGCCTTTTACTTACCATGTGCCTATTCATGTCCAAAAAATGGCCCTTCAATAGTCTTATTATTTTACTTTTTTTTCCCACACAAGGAAGTGTGGGAAAAAAAAGTAAAATAATTTAAAGTGACAGTACACAAGAAATTTGAAAAAATACTCAATTACGAAAAAAACTAAATTAAATGAACTAAACCTATAATATACTTCCTCTTCTTCCGCCCGCCCCCCCCCTGTCCTCCTTCCCCGATATCAGACCCTCGTCCTCCTTTCCGGATATCAGATCCTCGTCCTCCTTCTCCGATATCAGACCCTCGTCCTCCTTCCCCGATATCAGACCCTCGTCCTCCTTCCCGGATATCAGATCCTCGTCCTCCTTCCCCGATGTCGTCCTTGTGATTGGAACCCCCAAAGATGATGGAGCTCCGAATAACTATTATCTCCGTTCCCCTCCTCCCCCCCCCCCCCCCCCCCCCAAAAAAAACCCCCCAAAAAAAACCCACACCCTTTAAATAAAAGAAACAAAAACATTTTGCCTCACGAAATTGAGAGTTTCGTTCTCAGCAAAGTAACTTTACCACAAAATCACTCCACCCGTCTCTAATTTATTCGGTTTACATTTTAAGGGTTACTCTGCGATAGAGGTTACTTTGAGAGTAACTGTTGGAAATAAGCTTTAGGGAAGTGAAACAATAGTATTTCGGGGGTAAAATGATGCGTGCCAAATTTCTATGGTTCAAAATTCTCTCAGTGTATGGCCAGCTTCAGGCTCAAGGGGGAGGGGACAACCACTAAAAAGTCCATGCAGGCACTTGTGTGACTCGGGGAACAAACTGTTTTATTAGTCTGTCATGCAACAAGCATATTCCTATCAAAGTGCAGGGTGACGTCCTGTACTAAAGGTGACACACCCTCTTAGAGGTAAAAGTGTAATGTCAGACAGTCCCTATAGCTGCCATAGGGAAGTATTTTAAACAAAATATTTAAGTTTAAAATTTGCAGATACTGGGGACTATGGGTCAGGTTTGGTACTGGTATCTTGGTGCTACTAAAACTGGGAGTATTTAGTGCCAGTCTTGGAACAAGATAAACGTAATGTTGGAGTTAAGGTTAGAGAGATGTATAGTTGAGGCTTATGTTGAATTCCAGGCAGATATAAAAGACACAAACAATGCAGCTCTGTAATCATTAATACACCAATAAATATATTTTTTTATTGCAAGCAGTGTTAGTGCCTAAATGTGACCTGGTATCAGCAGTCTCAGCCTCCTGCGGTGTTTGTACAGTAGAGCTGAAGTGTAAGAGGAAGAAGCAGCACAATGAGCCAGTCAGTTCATGTGCTGACCAGAAGCATGCTCACAGGAAGAAGAAGCAGAGTGACAGTTAAATAAGAAAACCAGCTTTTGCAGCACTATTTATCTTTTGATTGACTATTCATTTTTCTTTTGTTATTTTTGGCTAGAGTTCTCCTTTAGGGTTAGGTACTAAAATATATGTAGACCCAATCACTAAAATCTCCAGAAGCTTTAACATGTAACTTTAAAAATAACTTTCAATATTTTCAAATAATAACTTTCATTTTTTTTATTCACAAATTTAATTAAAATAATACCTGGTGATTCTGCCATAAAAGCTCATATTCTGACTCTTCCTGTTATAGGAGCAGCAATGCTCTATCTCTCAGTTGGGCTACAGGTGAATGTATCTATGTACATTATGCAGGCATGGAGCAGTCTAGGGTGACAACACTAGGATACAGTACAGTAAGTAAGCATTGGCACCCTAGGACAGAAACTGTGTTACTAGCTGGATCAGAAAATGAAAGTAATGGGAACAAAAACTAATGCAGTGAACACATCTAAAGACTGGTAAGCTGCAATATATTCCATTTTTGTTCTTGGGCTTAGCTACTCTTGAATTTTAACCACTTCAGTACTGCCATACATATATAAACGACTCGGTCCTGAAGTGGTTATACCAAGGTCACAGCTGCTGCATCAGCCATGATCTTGGTACCAATCTCTTCATCTGGCATACGGCTGTCACATACAAGACTTGTTGGGCTTGGATATACTTTAAGTTTAAACCAATTGGTTTTAGTGCAGTTTTGTAGCAAAGCTACAGAAAATGATTTTATTGTCTATTATTCCTCTTGATCTTGTTCTCATTTCTCTCTCTCTTTCTACAGTCAAAGAAGGGCCACCAGAAAACCATCCTGGAACTTAACACCCCCAAAGTGGAGCAAGCACCTATAGTGGACCTTATGTTCAATGACTTTGGAGACCCAACGCAAAAATTTGGCTTTGAAGTGGGACCAGTATGTTTCCAAGGCTAAAATGACTTTCAAATTTTAAAAGTTTTTTTCAAGAAAAGAGGCCAATAGCATACCAGAATGCCAATTTTCCAAATGAACAACCTTGAAACCTCATCACCGTTTAATCAAGTCTTCACTTGCATATTCTTAAACTGCAAAGGTGAAGAGTTGAGCCCCAAAATTTGCCAGAGGCGAAGCGTTACGCCTGGACCACAGATATATTAGGGAAAGAAAGATATAGTAAAAAAAAAAAACGTTGCCTACTGCCTTGGTATCACATGACCTAAACAGCATCACGTGACAATCATCAGAAGCACATGAATCCAGCAAGAAATGATGTCCTCTCTCATGCACAAACCTCTTAAATGGTCTCTGAGACACATGTCAAAAATAATGAAGAATATCACTACAAGTGACAGAGATGCTTGAGAAAGATAATCCCACCAGACACCACTTTGGAGGGACTGATTTTTTTTTTACCACTCAGTTTCTAACATTTATAAAGTCGGTCTTCCTCATCAAAGCAGATGTCACTGTGCAACTGCGCCTGACTTGTCCCTTTGTATTAAAGGTGCTTATATTTTTGTATGTAATTATTTGTATTGTATATTATTATTATTTTGTTTGTTTTTAAAGTTAAAAGAAAATTAATTTGCATTACCCTAGCTTTAAATCATGCATGTGGCCTGGTTTTTAACCAGGTTTATAATGGGCAAATACTGGCAAACTCATGGCAACGTGTACATTTTTTAATGAATACAGATTTTAATCTACCTGCACGTGGTACTGTTTTATGTTTTTTTCCCATTTTTTTCAATATTTGCAATACAGGATCCATTAAAAATTGTTTGCCAGCAATTTACACTCTATGCAAAATAATTTTTGTTTTGTTAAAAGCAGAATGGTGACTCTTAATGTGCAATGCTGTCATTCTAGAAAAAAAATAAGAGAGAAAAACATCCCCAAAACACGCAACTTACAAATAAATAACCCAAACCACTATGTAATTGTGCTATTTTTGTCAGCTCCCCTATTGGGCAGGATAACTCCTCAAAAAGCTGTATAAAGTGTTTGATCGAGTAAAGATTTGTATTTTATTTTTTTGTAACCTGTTGTAAGTGTCTGCCTTTTCTTCGAAGGCTTTATTAGTACATACAGCTGACCTATATACTGGCAACACTGATCAAAGAGCCTGAATAATCCTTTTTAGATGAGCTCCTTTCCACTTGATTAGCACAATGAAATGTACTTGTGACAAGGTTCAAAACAGCCTAGTAAGTTGATAATTATTGTACAGTGTTAGAACCTCTTCATTTTATTTTACCTCCTACCTTGTCACAAAGCAGGAGGTTGCATGTAGTGGGGGTGATTCTTGTCAGGCATAGGTGCTATGTTCATTTTCCTGTGGTGCTATTTGTTTTGTTTTTTTAATTTTCGTATATTATTCCATCAGTGGCAGTGCTCTGCTATGGGCAAACCACCACTAGTTACTGTCAGACATGTCCCACACAAACTGCTAGCTATGAGAGATATAATGCATGCTTCTTTTGTATCCATGAATTGTGTAGATATGCCATAAAAAATAAAAACAACAAAAAACCTGAAGGAAACAAATGAACTGTATTGTGGTAGCTTTCCCATGTAGAGTTTTTACAACTTATCACTCCATCTATGTATTTGTAATTATTCCAAAATTGTTATCAGATTCTGATTGTGGTGCTAACTTATGTTGTGTGTTTTAAAAGTGTTGAAGAAGAAATGTTTTATTTTTTATTTTTCCTCTCTCATGTGCTTTCTTGTACCTGGAGGTGAAACCAAGGTTGGCGAATGTGCATACCAAACTGGTTCTTGCGTTTCCCAGTATGGCGAGAGTTTACATTACCAGTACTGTACTGGAACGTCAGTGCAACTCACTGAACAAATAAAAATAAAAGGGACACAAATTGCTTGAATTGACTCTTTTCTGAATAGATTACCTAAAATTTAGGGCGTAAAGAAGGTCAGGGAGCATGATTAGTGAAGGCACTAGACTGAGCTTCACATGAGTAGGCGATGATCACAAATACAGCTTTATGCACATTCTTGTGACTTAAATATTTTTTCTCAGCTGTAGCCTTACCTGGAAAAACTACTTTACAGAATTTTTTTTCTTTTACCTTTTAAATGGTAAATATTACCTTTCCCTTCATACGAAATTCCTTATTACTACTTATTAAACATATTTTTAGTTATTGTTGAACCACAGTGGATTGATTAAAGCCTTTGGTGGCTGCTCCATCAAACTCCAAGATTGACCAACACTTGTTCTTGTAACGACTAGCCTATATTCCTCTAAAAACACATTTGGCTATATTCTATGTTACTGGGGCAATGTCCCAATAATCTCCTGGTTTTTGTTTCTGGAAGCATACAAAAGCATTTTGCCTAATCCAACTTCAGTATCTATATACAAACTTAGCACTGTTTTTTTGCACCAAAACACTATTATTTACACTAGTTCACTGAATTGATGATTGGTTTGGTTTGAAAGTACAAGTGATAAATAATAGTTAAGTTCAAGCATACGTTTGCTCATGCATGCAAGCCATCAGGTTCAGTTAACTGCCGTCCTCCGCAGCAAAACATCCTCATCTCCTTTTTACTCCCAGCCTGCCTCATTCAGGCATTGGAATCAAAGATAAGAAATACCAAGAACTTCCTATATAGGAAATTCCCCTTCCATCAATGTAACAGCGCTGGTACTTTGTAATGATCTGCTCAGGCACCCACTTCCCATGGTGAGTCCACAAAGCTTACAGAGGGTTTCATCTGCTTGCTCTTGGTGACTGAACAGAACTGTGGGAAAGTGGAAAGAAGGTAAATATGTGTGTGAACCTGTTGCTTTGATCTGCAAGTAGATTTAAGGGGGTACGTTTACAGGCTAGGCCAGGGTTAGTATGGGGTCAGTTTTGCGTGTGTGATAAATTTGGTTTCAGTCATACAAACTTGTTTTTTGGCATAACGTAATATTCTAGAGTGATGAATGTAATTGCCAGAAACTGTTACATCTGAAATTACCACAAGCATTTGTTACAGAGATTTAATCCATGAACAATTAAAGAACAAAAATCTGGTAGCTGTATCCATTGACAAATAAAATTCTATGAAGTTGCAGAAGGGGTTACATTAAGGCTTTAGAAATAGATTTAGATTAGCACCAGGTTAAGCATTCAGGAGTTAGGTCAGCAAAATCGTTTATAGGGCGTTCTTTTTTTTTTGTTGGTAGGATACAT
Organism: Nanorana parkeri; assembly: GCF_000935625.1. Lineage (NCBI taxonomy): Eukaryota > Metazoa > Chordata > Amphibia > Anura > Dicroglossidae > Nanorana > Nanorana parkeri. The sequence continues at coordinate 143,382 of NW_017307442.1, read as the reverse complement.
TTTATTACCCAAAACCTTTGCATCCCAAAACAACATGCCGGTTTTACATTGTCTGAAACTGATCAATGAACAATTACATATAGTAGTGGTACTGGTGAGAAAAAAAAATCTACAGAAATAGTGTAGTATAATCCCTGAATTATTAAATTGGTATGAAAGTTATGAATACATCTTTTTCCTAAGCACTACACCTCGGATTTGTGAACCTATATCTGCTATAGCTGTGCAGATTGCGCTGACTGACATGGTATTGTGGTTTGTGAAAGTGACTACATTTGCCACTTGTTTCTATTATTTTTCACTTGAACTAGTAAATATAAAATCTGGTGGTTGACAAACCAAATAAAAATAAAGATGCGGTGCATTAAAAGTGTCCCCAGCTAAGAGAAGTACAAACGTTTTAGGATATTCCATCATGATTAGTATGTATATTGATTTTGGCTACTCCAAGTTCATGACAGGTCCGGTTCATTACAAACAGTAAACAGTTGCTTTCTTAACTTCCTATAAACGCCTCTCCTCTCTGCTGCACACTATAGAAACCAATGAGGAAATAAAATGTTATTACTTTTACTTTTTGTTTATTTGGCTGTATACTTTTCATCAGATTAAGAAACATGACTAAATAAAAGATTTCAAGCGTTTTATAATTTTGCAGTGTCCCAAACTCAACCAACCTTTGAGGCTTCTCAATTGCTGTTTCACATAATTGATATCTTGAGATGGAATATTCACAAGTTATATTAAATGGGCTGGAGCAATTTTTCCTTGCTAGAATAGTTTGCTCATGCATAACTAACCAGCTCAAAATGAATAAAAATTTCACAAATCAGCCGCATTAAATTTAGTATTCATTATTGTATTACACTCTAACGTCTTGCTGAAAGAAGATCTAATTATATTTTTTATTTTTTTTTACCTTTTTGGTACCATTGGGATGATACTGAGACAGTCGTACAAGGCAGATGAAAAACTTTGGTCATAAATAAAAAACCCATTTCTCTTCTAAAATGAGACAAGGCCTGGAGCTTTTCTGACTTTATAAGTATTTGAAAGCTTGCACAAAAGTTAAACATGCAAGGTCGTTATCAAACATTTTGCTCAGTAACTTTGTCCTTTAATACATTTGGATTTTATTGTACATTTGACCACATTGCAAGCTTAATAAAAAATAGCACTGACTTTCTATGCATTATAACCACAACATTGCCTAAATAATTACCTCTTAACCCATTTTTTAATCAAAGAACCAAAACTGGTTTGCACATTTTGCTCTTAACTATTTTTTTTTAAATATTCAAAATAATTGATGTGATCTTGTTTAGGTCATGTGATCTTGTTGCAACTGAACCAATCACACATTTTATAATTTAAATGTGTTTGTAACTTATTATAAAAGTACCAACATTTTTCCATAAAAAGGAAAACATACAAAAGATATATTGAAATAAACATTCCCTGTGCCTGCAGAAAAATCTGTGATTTCTGGTGTAATTCTGTGTTGTTTTTTTTTTTTGTTGCCCATTTAAAAAATCTTTATATTAAAATAAGACTTCGGGTAAATTAGCAAATCCTGTCCTTTGGTGGAAAGCATTCTTCCTGGTATTACAAAGTCACATACTGTGCAGTTTTTTAAGATATGCAAATTCCATTTAGTATACTACAACCTAAATTGAGATGCCTCTAAATTACTAGTTTATTTGTTTGCAATAAATCAGGTTTACTGTTCTATCTCATCTGTTTACTTGACGTGAATGTTTTTAAGTATAATAAAGATTTTTTTAAATTTATTTTTGTGCCCTGTTCCATGTGAAATGTTAAGAACAGTGCCCCGCTCTTAGGGAAATCAATACATCATTAGATCTATGTTTGTTTAACTGCAGGCAGTATAAGTACCTTCAGTTGACCCAGTACCAGCCATTTGCAGTCCCTGTACAGCAGGGCTGTGGCGTGAGAGAAAGAAGCAGTACAAGGAGCCAATCAGTTTATGTGTTGACAAGAGTAAAGGTGCCCACACACCTTACGATAATAGCGGGAAATCCCACGATCGTACGATTATCGTAAGGTGTGTGGGAGCCGTGCGACCTCTGCTACTGTAAGGTCGCACGACTTTTATCTTTGGAACATGTTCGAAAACCCGCCGAGAATCGTACGATTTTCGGCAAGTGTGTAGCATGTTCGTAAGATAAAAGCCGGACGGGCCGGTGTGCGCAAGAGCACACTGCCCGTTCAGCATTACGGTCATTGGAAGCCCGCCCCTCAGCGGGGCAGGCTTGCGATCATCGCAAGTACGATCTGCCTGTCCAAGATGGGCAGATTGTACGTTTTTTTAATTACCTTACAACCATCGCAAGACAAAAGTCTTGCGGTGGTTGTAACGTGTGTGCCCGGCTTAAGAGAGATGAGCCAATCACTGTGCAGCTTCCATTTCACTCTCCAGTCACAGTCTGGGGCAGGTCCAGGATAGCCGAATCTCAGAGGAAGTGGATTGAATGATGATAGCCATCAGACTGAGGACATTTAGCAGGAGAAAAAATACAGCGGGGGAATTTTCTGGTTTACAGCTGGATATTGCAGCAAAATGTGGTTTTGCTATTTTATCTTTTAATGGGCTGTTCATTTTATCTTTTTTTTGTAGCTAGAGTTCTTCTTTAAATGTTTTCAGTTATAGTTTCAGGATACCTCCATAATAGTCTTCACATCAGTTATCAAATACATACTTTGTTTAAATATTAAAGACCAACTGCAAACATGTTTTGTTTTGGGGTGAGTAAATACCCCAACAGTGGCACAGCAATAAAAAAAAACTTGTTTTGTTGGCGCAGTGGGAGGTCTGAAATGTTCCATCATGTTGGGGATGTTTTGCAGCCACTTCAGGAACATACCCCAGCGTCTAAAGCTTCCATCCTGTTCTTGAAGAATCAACATCCGCCTTGACACATTTCAGGAGATTGGGTTAATGTGGCGGAGTGTGGCTAGAAATGCTGGCTATGATCCCAACTCTCATTGAAACTTCTTTAACTTTATAGAAACAAGTCTCTTTGCACATGACAAACCACTGCTACCTATACCATGATCGGGATAAATTAGGAACATTGTAACATTGCAATTCTACTTCATAATAACTTAATAGTAATTGAAAAATGAACCCTACATCTTCAATACAATATCTGTTTGCGGTCTTGATGGGAACTTCATTAAGTTTTCCATATGCCTTTTCACCCCCGCCATGCTTCTTACAGGTGCCAATATGAGTGCATCGGTAGCAGTAATTTACTACCGACAATATGTTTTTACCTATCCAGAAAACCCATCAAAACTGTGGTGAGGTCAGCTAAATGGACCACAAAAGCCATCTGCTGTGAAGAACTGGTGCTTACAACAGAAGGTGTTCATATAACTCTGCTGCTTTTCAAATCCAAATATAACATATTTGTTATTGATGAACTCTTGAGCTGAGACACACATTATTCTGTTAATGGCCTAGCAGATGTGTCTAAGATCTGATGCAGTAGCATGTGTGAATAGAATGTACCCCAAAGAGTATAACATCCACACACTGCAATAATACTCTCACATGTTATTTACCAAAGAATGGACAATGTCAGACAAAGCTTTAAGTAGTAAAATGCTAAACATCTTCACCTGCTTGTGTTCTGGAGATATTGCCCTAATGTGCATTTACACTAAACTCCACAGGCAGATATAAAACACACGCACACCAATTCATGCAGTTACAGTAAAAGCAACCCATGGAAATTGTTGACTTTTTAAAAAATATTTGAACAGGCAAATGGGAGCTTCAAACAAATGGTGCCAACATGTAAAGGTGGTGGACTGAATAAAAGCTGAGTGATACACAAATAAGTTAAATTTTTGTCAATAGTTAAGGTACTTCAATGTATTTTTAAGATTTAACTCCTGAGTTTAGTGTCACTTTAATAAAATATATTTTAAAAAATGGAAGTTTGGTGTTTAGTTATAGTTTTGGAGGAAGTTGTAAGTTATTTCTGTATAATTTTGTGGTTTGTCAAACTTTCCTTTGTTAGCAGCACATCACCACATAGTATTGTGCCCAGGTTTACTGCACCAAGTCACCAGCTTGTGAAGTGCTCCAAAGCACAACATACTTAATCCTATTGCCACATATGCTAGAATATTAGGCATTTAGGTAATCCCCAGTTTCCATCATGCCTGGGAGGCATAAAAGGAGTGGAGGTTCTTCAGTCAGGTTTTTGGGGTACAAGCAGATTCTGCATTCATTGCCCAAAGCAGTGGCTGGGCTGCACCTTTCAGAAGCAGGGAACGTTTGCCTTTTTTTCTCGCAGATTGCATGCTGTACAGTCAGAGCACATTGAACAGGGGGTGGAGGGGATAACCAAGCCTTCTTCATCCTCCACGGTGTCATTAGCAGGTACAAATTCACCTTCTTTATCCTTTTTTACAGCTTATACTGCCAATGCCCCACAATTTGGCATTGAGGACTCAGTTGAATTATTAGAGTACTCCATCAGAAACTTGCTGCAGAAGGATGCATAGCAATTCACTTCATCATATGTTGAGGAACAGAGAGCCAGAATCATGGAGAGAGGGAACAGACAGGGCAACATAATTGCCAGTAATGTTCTTGCAGCCACAGATTACTGCCCAGTGGGCTCAAACAATGAGGATAATGAGGACCATGAGGTGGTAGACTGTACCTGGGGTGTCTATGATAGTAGAGGAGGAAAGTGTGTGAGAAGCACAACATTACAGAGGAAAGATGTTATCGAGAGGCAGTTTGCAAAGGAGTGGAGGGATCAGCTGCCATATTCCACCGGATGGCATTGCTCCAAGGGTGCAGGCCACTAGTATCCCCAGGTCCACTCTGCAGAGCTCAGCAGTCTGAACCTTTTTACACACATGTGCTGCAGACAGCACCATGGTTTACAGACTATGGCTACAGTGTATTAAAGGTGGTAAATCTACCAGTCATATTGGTACCACATGCATGTAGACACTTGACTGTTCACCACAAAACTTAGTGGGGAGCAGCACATAAATTATACAGGCCAGCAGCAAAAGGCCCAAAATCCTTGTTGCTTGTCCTTTTCTTCTGCTTCCCCCACTCCACAAGACTCTGCATCTGCTGCAACAACTGTGTCCTAAAGTGATAGGGATGGAAGTCTGACAAGGGTTATGAGAGGCATAGCTTAGGGCACATCAAGCAAGGTAAGAGGGTCAGCATAGGGCTATGCTTAGTAAGGCCGAGCTCTAGCCTCAACCATGCTCTAAGTCTCCTAACCCCTCCCTGTTGTCTCAAGCTACATCCCTAACCAGGCAAGGTGTCTCTTACCCAAATGTTGGGGCATAAGAAAATGTTTCACCTAGTAACCCCCCTGGCCCAGCCGTCTCAATACCAGCTTGGCAAACGTCCATCCCTACCCTCTGCCAGCATGTGGCAAATAATGTCTCTGTGTAGCTGGAGCACGGAGCGAGAAATAGGGCTTACGTGACCACAGGCACGTGGTTCAGCTAGCATGGGCAGGGATGTTATATCTCCTCCAAGGTGCACTGGGTAAATTTGCTGGCAGCAGGAAAGGATGCAGGATGGCGCACACCACTGGAGTTGGTGGTGTCATCCTGTGTCATGCAACTTGGTGATGGTGACAGCTCAGTCACCTCTAGCCCCTCCTCCTTTTTGGTCTTATCTGGTGAATGTTCAGAACCACCAATCCCGCCAAGACTAAAGAGCCTACGCAATGGCCCAGGCAAATCACTGCCATGATGTTTTGCAGCTGGTATGCCTGGGAAAAATAAGCTACACTGGGGCAGAGATTCCGTCAGCTCTTCTGAGGAAGATCCAGAAGTGGCTGACCCCATGCCACTTTGTACCAGGAACATGTTTACAATGGCACCAACCTGCTGCACACCCTTTGGCAGGGAAATTTAACACACTTGACTGCCACATGACCTCAACCTAGTGAGGCAGCCATTCCTAGCTAGGTTACTCTGGTGTTATAGTATCCCAGTCAGGAGGTCCAGAAGACCCATCAATACCTCTACTGGTATTTACATGAGCCCTGACATTAGTTCTAGTGGCCCTCACAAAATCAAGGCTGGTGAGACCAATGATAGCCACAGAATCCAGAACATCCAGAGTGCCCTGAAGGGAGCGGAGTGTGTTGTTTCTGACTCTGCAAGGGGCTGGTGCTATGTCTTCAAGTTACCTTCCTGTGTGTACAAGAGCTATAATACTGTTTGTTTCCTGATGCTGACCTGGACCAACTGACCCTTCTTCGCTTGCCACCTGCCCTGATCTTCTGCCTGAACCCAATAACGTTCTCGTCTTACTGACTGATTACTCACTGCCGACTTGGACCATCTAACCACTGTTAGCCTCCTGCCTTGACTCTTCCCTGATCTGACAACTCTCCTGTTGCCCCACTTGGTCTCCCATCTACTGACTGCTGACCTAACCATTCAACCATTCTCTGTTCAGGACCTCTACCTTTCCTGTCCACGCTCTGGATTACCATCTCCTCACTGGAGCCCTCCTTTCCAGCTTATCCCATGGTGGGGCCATGACCTGGCACCAACAAGCAGCAAAACTAGACATGTGCACAGCAAAAAAAAATAGTTTCAGGCGAAACAAATTAAAATAAAAAACATTTTCATTAATTTCGTCAAAGGAAACAAATGTTTGTGCCGTTTTGGAATCAGAAACGGCACAATGAAACTGCTGGGACCAGCGGCTTGATACCTCTCATGTTCCTGCTGGAGCAATCACTGCATGGTGTAACAGACCAGGCACTAGAGGCACAGCAGCAGGAGGAAGAGGAGGGCTTCCTGCTGTCCCAGGGCCAGCTTTATCTAGACCAGTGATGGCGAACCTTTTTGAGCCCGAATGCCCAAACCGGATCACTAAACCAAGTTATGTATCTCAAAGTGCCAACCCTCTCAGGTGGTCTAAAAGGGCTCTCAGCCGGGCTCTATGGGCTTTGAGGTGGTCTGTATGGGCTCTCAGGGGTCTGTTCGGGCTCTCTGGGGGGCTGTGCAAAGAAAATGCTTTTTTCCAGGCACATATCACAGGCAGGGTAAATTGGAACACTCTCTGTCTGACTGCAACTGTTGCCAGATCTACCTGCAGAAATATCATTTTTTTTTGGTACTTCTTTTAGGCTCCATTCACACATAGCAGTAGTGAAAAACCGCGGAAAACAAAACTGTGCAAACATTAACATACGAGTTACATACAACTCTATGGGTCCCTTGGATTTTGTATATGGACTCCGCTGCATTTCTCGCATTGTAAGTCGCTAGATACTCCTTTATGGAAATATAGCCGGTGAACTGTCTCTAATGTGACTACTGGACCCATAATTTGGATTATACATGCTGTTGGGGTCCGAGGGGCCTCTCTTCTTTTCCCTTCCACTTCCTACTTGGACTTCTCTTTTACTTTCTGTTCTCTCTTTTGGCCTGATACTCTTTTTTTTTGTTCCTTCTTTTTCTTGTCGTGTTCCTTGGTTCGTGTAGTTCTTGTGTGTTTCCCCCGCTAACTTATGTCTGAGTGCTGCCTACCACCAGGGGATTCAACTCTGTCTTTTTTCTCGACTCTTACACTACTGGTTCGAGGCTTAAAGGAGAACTATGGGGTCAGTGTTTTTCCCCATAGTTCTCCTTAGGGTAACGGGAGGACACAAACTAGCGTCCTCCCGTTACCCTAAGCTCAGTATACCGCGTGCTACAGCTCGCGGTATACTGAGACGCCGCACCTGGAGCGGATCCCGACGTAGATGACGGGATCCGCCCAGCTGCGTGAGTGACAGCTGGCTCTGCCTATCTAGAGGCAGAGCCAGCTTTACCCGCCCCGTCCCCCGTCCGTTCCGCCAGTCAGCGCTGGCAGATCGGAGCGGGGAGAGGGGAATCCAGCCCCTCCCCCTGTCACGGCAGAGAGCCGTGACAGGATCGAGAGGTGAGGGAACCCGGTATGTGTTCCCTCACCTCCCGATCTACTGAGCCGACCTGTGACAGTCTCATTGTCACAGGTCGGCTTAGAACTATGAGGTGAGTGGAAATCACTCATCTCATAGTTCTCCTTTAATCCTATAGATTGCCACTGTTGACTACTGCCTCTGGAACCCACCCACGGGTCCTGTACTTTACTGCTTACTGCTCTGGAATGTGTGACCCTTTAATATCAGTGCCTCGTATTTGATCGGGTCTATCAACATCTGTACCGTGTTGCCCTCTGCTTTTTCTACTGTTTGTATTTTTTGTACTGAAAAAAACCTAATACAACCTGATTGTTTTTAAAAAAAAAACATACGAACGGCTATTGCTATAGCCGGAACACGTGGAATCCGCCCATAAAATTGTGCTTGGACAATTTTGCAGGATGAACGGTTTCGGATCACATAGACGACGCAATAGTCGGAACATTGCACATTGCAATGCATTTTTTTATGTTTAGAGAGTTTCCACGTGTATTCGTATGCGCGGAAAACTGCTCATGTTTGAATGATCAAGCCCTTTGGGCTGAATGTGTAGAAAAAATTAGCAGTCATTTTAAATCTATGCCACTTATAGATTATTATTCTTACAGTGAAATTAGGGATTTTAAATAACGGTTTGCTCTTTTAAAATCCTTTGCTAGACCCATAGGCATTCAAAACCTTCTGAGGACCTTAGAGAGCTATTTTGATCTTAGCATGAGGACACCAGACACATTAATATAAAAGAAAAACACTAGATAATGATTAGAACCTCCATATGGAATATGCAATTGGACCCTGTCTTGACTCCTAATCTGGAACACGCCCATCTGCACCTCCAATCTCACTGTGGCTGGTGAAGGTGGGATAGATCTACAGGATGGAGGATCTCCTGGCCTCTGCCAGCCACAGGGTTACTCAGTTCAATCGCACATGGTTCTACTGGGCAGTATTCATTACATCTCCAGAATATGCAACCCTACTAGGGGGGTGTGATGATCAAGACACGGTTGTTCCATGGTGACCTTAGGCCTACCTGGGGTGGGGATGCAAGTTCACTTCCATCCATTGATCTCATATAACAGCAGGGTTAGCCAGGCCTAAGACTGGGCCACATACCAAGCAAAACAACGACAAACGCACTCAACAATTTGTTACCAGTTATACAGTAAGGTGCACACGAAATGGGCTTTGAATAGTAAAACAGCAGAAAGGCATCATGGCACACTCACAAAACCAGCATGTAAAACAACATGTCACACCACTAAGGATAATGACAGAGGTTTGGATACACGTCTTCAGCCGAGGATGTGTAAGCCGCACTTTAAGGATGTTGGGCGTCCTCCTGACAAACCTGCACCCAATTTGATATCTTCTGCCCCCATTCCCCCCCCTTTCTATTATTCCTACTCCTCTTCTCCTCTTTTCTCCCCCCTCCTTTTCTTCTCTCAATCTCATTACCTCACTCCCGATTCTAAGTATAGACATGCTATGGGCCTAGCGCTCACAGATATGTACATGGTGTGATGGGGCAAACTACGCCAGCTAGCGGTGACAGGATATGAGATTGCCTTTACTGAGTACCGACCCCATGTTCGCCGACTAATCATTTGGAATTTTCCTGAAATGCCTTATGTATGATCTGTACAACAGTTATCTGTATTTTCTGTATTGTTTGTCTTTCTATAACATTGAAATACCCATAAATAAAGAATTTATTTAAAACAAAATTGTTAAACCGAAGCCAGCACTGTAAACAGGCACTGCAGGTCCGCAGCAAGGTCCCGGCAGCCTTCCTGTGAATTACAGTGCCTGTTTACAGCACTGACAGCAAATCAGGGTTGTGGGGAAGAGGCATGTGGCCTGGTAAGGTGCATGGGGGGTGCTCTATTGTGCCCCTCGTTTCCTGCCCTGCCGGGCTGTGCTCAGATCAAGGGTCTGGTAGGTATTTTAGGGGGTCCCCAAATTGTTTCACACATTTTTGGGGGGTGGGATTCCCGTTAAAATTTATACCAGACCTAAAGGGCCTGGTATGCCTTTGGGGGTAACCCCATGCTCTTTTTTTATTAACTTGGGGGGGAGGTCCCTTCTAACATTCCTACAAGACCTAAATGGTCTGATATGAATCGAGAGGGGAACCTCACGCTTTATTTATGTTTTCCTTTTGTCTAATGTCACTTTGCTGTAACGAATATATGGCTGAAACGAGGATTCGTACCGAGTACAGCTAAAAAATTTCGTCCTAATCCGAATCCCGAAACAAAATCACTTTCGGACTCGAATCCCGAAAAATTTATTAACACGAAACAAACTTTTTGCCGGCGCACATGTCTATTTAACATGATAAAGAGTAGATACATTTATATAGTCTTACAGATACAACCGGCCCTTTGAGGGCAAACATAATTCTGATGTGGTCTGTGATCAAATTGAGTTTGACACCCCTGCTTTACCACTTACAGCTGCCATGGTCAGGCCAGAGAGAAGATTGCAGCAGGTACCTACTACAAACTACCAACATACTTTCATCTGATATCACCAATTACAGCATTAGAAATTACTAAATGCATCAAATTCACATGACCTGTAGGAGGTAATGCAGACAAATGTAGAAGGCATGTGCAGACACCTAAAGGAGGTACGTGCAGGCAGCTGTAGGAGGTACCTGCAGGCACCTGCTGGGAGGTACATACAGACACCTGTAGAAGGTAGGTAAGTAGAGTCACCTATTGCATGTAAGTAGAGCCACCTGTAGGGGGTACATGCACTTTCTTCCTACGCCTGTAGGAAGAAAGTGAAACCACCTGTAAAAGGTGTTGTAATCTGTAGGAGGAAAGTAGATCCACCTGTATGAATAATATGCAGACAGCTGTGAGAGATAAGTGGAGCCACCCATAGCTTCTCTTGTATTTAAGAGACAGGCAGAACAAAAAAAGGTATTTTATCTCTCATCTTGTTGCACATTAAAAGTGGTAAGGGCATGAAGGAGAGGAGAGTGGAGACAGCTCGTATTATTGAATGTCCTGGACAGCTGTGATTTATCCACAGAAAAAGGTGTATGTGTGGGTGTAAGGGGGTCAGTAAGAGGGAAGGGGACCACCTGGGGACCTCAATATACTAACGATGGCATTTCTAACAAAAATGCCTTTTAAAAAGGCCAGATTGCGATCGGAGAGAAAGGAAAACCAAACAGCTCATCATGAAGAGAGCACTTCCAAATGCTGCGGCGAAACCCGTCAGGCTCACCAATTACCAGGCGGCTGTCCAAACCCTGGCAGTCCAGCATAATGCAGTAATTGTCTTATTTCCAGAGCAACTCATTAAACGGCTAATTATCTCCATTATGTTTAAAACAGCGATATTAGGAAAAATAAGGCAGCGGCAGGACTGTACAGAAAGATAATTATATTGATTTTAATGAATTCCTATAAATATAACAGTGATTATTTCCTCTGTGTTTGTGTAATTAATATCAGTTGCTGGGTACAGAATATGATTATCACTAGCAAAACTGTGAACTAAAATGAACCCTGGAATGGTTAAAGAGAACCTGTCACCAGGAAAAGGAGAGTGAAGATCGCCGATACTTTTTTAGTGCCATTTTTGCCATCTTTTGCTGCCATTTTAGTGTCTGTGGCTCCCAGCTACATGTGGCTTTTTGATATAGAGAGTTAGAAATGTATACTAAAGGATTCAAAACCTTTACCTTTCTGTTGCTGGTTACTCAATGGCAAACATGACACCAGTAAGTAAGTGTGCCTCAAACGGCAACATCTCACTACCTGAGTACCTGAGAAATATTAGAATTGATTAGGTGATTTTCCTATGTCTGTACATTAGACATGCATGGAGTGACCTTTAAATGTCTTTATATCTGATAAATTCCTAAAATGTTTGTGTCACAGAAAGGGAGTACAGGATGGGATGGGGGAGGGATGAGGGAGGCCAGATGGGGTATCGCTGTCAGTTGTGTGTCCTCGGAAACTGACCAGCACACTGGCAAATTATTATGAGAACCCGAAATTCCTCAATCAGGACACATGATAACCAAAATTAGCTACTACTCACAACTTACAGGCTTGTAATAAACCTTGATCCTGTCACCCGAAATCAGTTACTTTTGCTCTCCAGCAGACTGGTGCACAAGCATTCATAGACTACCAGATTAGCTGGCAAGGCGATACATAGAGTTAGAACAAATACTCACTCACGATTTTCCCTGTTCTTGCAGATTTTATCAATCAGGGTGCCGTGGGGAAGTGGGGTGGAAATATAACGTGAAGGGGGAGTTTCTGATGTGAAGGGGGCTCCCAATAAGAAGGGGGGGCTCCACGCCCTCTATTTGCATTCTTACCCCCTCAATACCATGCTTTTTTTGACATGTATTATTTTTGCATGTTAAAACTGGGGTGCCTTAAGATTTTACATACCATCTGCATGCAGACATACCATCTGCAAATGGAGGCATTGCATAAAGGTCAACTTAAGTAACCCATGTGATGGTAATTCAAAAACGAAAAGCCAGAGCGCCGCATATCTGCTAATCATGCCTGTCTGATATTTTATGAACCCTATCGTAAAACACTAACTAGGCCAGAACACCAATTAATTATCACTGGGCAGCCCCAGTTGATATCCAAAGATCAGCCTGCACTGATAACAAGCAACTGACACTAATCTTACCTTTGGCAGTTAACATGAGTTTCAAAATTTAGAAGCAGTATTCATAACTTTGGAGCTGTGGTGGTACATTAATAATGAATATAAACAGTATATAAATGTGTCAGTTGACCCTGAGTTTAGGCGTACCAAACACCATTGGTTTAGAAGGTCCAAAGAGAGGCCTAAGGACCCACATTACTCCTTCTGAGGGAGGCATGCATCACAATTATGTCAAGTCAATCCAAAGCTAATTTCATAGCACATCATATTCTATTGCTTATAAAGTGATACTGTGTGTATATTAAAATATGGCTATTGTCTTGAAATTGACAGTTTGGGAGGGGCAGGTGAGAAAATAATAAAATGCTTCAGCCCTTCTGCTTCACCCCCTGAGCCTCCCTGATTGGGTGGCATCTGGCTCAGTGACACCCCCTAGAGAGCCCACAAAATGCTGCTGCACGAGGCAGCTGGAAAAACTCATTTACCATCAAGAGGAAGCACTTGTTGAATATCAAGAAGAAACTCTTTACTTTGAGAAAAACAGTCCCAGATTCTTCTGTTTCACTGAACTGGACTCTGCTGGAACTCATAAAACACAGGACCATGCTAAGTGCTTTCATTCTTATTCTCTTTTTGTTTAATGTTGTTCTATTTGAATCTCTTTTTGTAACATCTTTTTTCTGTATATTTTTCTGCATTTCTTTTATTGAAATCATTAAGCTTATCTCTACGCTCTAAACAAGAACTTAAAGTATCCTTGTCTCTGTTTAGAGCACTACCATGGTGTAAAACCAGTTATATTCCTGCCTGAAGGGACGGTGGACAACACAGGCATTGACTAGTTTTTCAACCATCATAGTATTTGGATATAGCTGTGCCACACTATACAGTGTTCTGGTCTGGAGTCTCTACATGTGCTCATCTATTTTCCCCACTATGGGGATACAAGCCTTAGTTAGCAATGGCATGATAAATATTCATTTCATGTTCATGTTCTTCATAATATTAAGAAACTGACCTAAAATCATGATTTTGTATTGCTTTAGAAAAAAATGTGGCCTGTCCCTTTAAGAAAAAGTATCGGTAATTGGTATCGGTGAGTACGTGAAAAAAGTATCGGTACTTGGTATCGGTCTTAAAAAAGTGGTATCGGTGCATCCCTAGTTATAAATATGAAGAGCGTGTGCTGTGGATCAATTGACTGAGGTCTATCACACAGGAGCGACAGGGGAGCCATCTACTATTCTCTGGGGCTCCTTAGGGGGTACACTACACGAATATTATAGAAAGTAATTTCTGGAAGTCCAATTGCCTTTGGTGATTAGGAAGGATATTTATTTTTTTCGTTTTGGAGCAAATTAGAGCACGTTTTATAAGATTTTTCTGCCACTTTCTTGATTTCTCTCTGAGAATGCAAAGAATAGCTGAACTTGATATCCAGGGTCGTAGGAAGGGCGAGGCGACAGCGCAGCCTGTTTGCACCCCCTCACCCATGTTGCCATGGTGAGCACAGGGCGCCATGGCAACAGGGGCGCCAGGCGGCCAACACTGGGTGTCAGGGAGTAGAGAAGTAACACAGGCTGTAGCTTCTCCTTGGAGATCCCCGTATGGGCAGGGGAATCGGGGATCTAAGAAGAAATGGAACGCTGAAGCCGGTGGGTGGGGGGGGATGGAGGTGTTAGCTGTCATCCACAGGATGGCCGAGCAGTGAGCAGAGAGAGAACCGCTTGGCCAAGTTCTGACAGCTGGCAGCACTCTCTCTCTCTCTCTCCTCACCCGTCGGCTATCCTGAAGTGACAGCGCTCCCTCCTCTGCCCTCCTTGCCAACTTCAGTGCTTCATTTCTCCTCAGATCCCTGCTGCCTCTGCCCATACAGATGAGGGAGAGGAGAAGCTGCAAGGTGGCCAAGTGGCTCTCAGAATGGAGAGCGGAGGACCAGTAAATATCTGATATTTATCGATCCTCTGTGTGCAGCTGATCACTCCACTGTTTGCAAACAACTGGGGACACATAGTACTAGGTGTCCCCAGTTATGAATGAATAGGAAGTGATTTACATCACTTCTTGTTCATTTATGAATTTTGAATGGGTAGTACCACTTAATATAGAAGCTTCTATCCATTCAGAATTGTTTGTTATTAATTAAATATTTTACTATCAACAGTTTCTGAATGAATGGGAAGCCTTTGTACTGAGTGCTTTCCATTAATTTAGAACAAAGGCTGCAGAAATAGAGATTGAGGACTCTGTTTCCTCAATTGCTTTTTCTGTTTCAAAAGGGACATGTCAGGGGTATGTTTAGACCCCTGATATTTCCCCAAAGCCGACCCAACAGTAAAAAAAAAAGAAATGTTAAAAATAAATAATAAAAAACAATTGTTTGTTCTTGCCTCGGCTAGCTAGGGCTCTGTTGATACCAATGCATGTTTTTAACCAGACTACATGCAAACTTACCTGGCCCTGCACACAGCCTTTTTCAGTAAGTTGGAACTCTTCTTTCTGTAATTCCCACGTGACAATCTCACCGACCTTCCTTATTTTACTGCAGACATCATTCCTGCAATGTTTCACTCTCTTCTAAGCTGATAGCATATAAATATATTAATAAAAGAATTTGCAACTAATGTAATAGGTGTTAAGTCTTATTAATCTGACAGTTTTGTCTGATCTAATAAACATTCAAACGCCTTTCTAAATCCATGGCGCAACACAACAGAATATTTTTTTATCTCGGAGAACTGGATTTCTGTTTCCAAATTGCAGGCAGCTGTGTTTAAATAAAGTCTTCATAATTACACAGAAAGACAGCTCACATTCACCAACAGGAAAAAAAAAAAGATGAATTAATTCCTCCAGTCTCATATATGCCTTTGTTTCAAATTAAGTTCAAATTAAGTTGGAACTCAAAAGATATTAAAGAAAAAAAATTATGCTTTATTTATATTATGACATCCTCCTTCACACCTCACTTACCAAACAAATTTAACACTTGTGGTGCACAGTAAATAGTAATATGCAAGGCATAGTCAAGTATTGTAGAGCCAATATGTCAATATTTGCACAGCCTGCAGACTAAGGCTCACCTGGTACAACAAGTCATTGACTTTCTGCATGTCGTCATTAATGAAAATGGGCACAAACTGGTAATCACTTTAGTCAACCGTAATGTTTCTGAACACAGATCCCTGGCACTTTATAAACAGTGAACTTAATGAGGGGAGAAAGGACTGTTTGCAAACAGCCTAACCTTTAACGACAGCAGCAGACAAACAAGCTGATGGTGACAAAGTGACAGTAAGAGCAGGTTTAGGCATTCATCTGGGGGAGATTAAGCCCCCCTCGTACAGACAAGGACAGCCAGGAACAGTCATAAGCAGAAACAATAAACAGAACTCAAGATTTATCCCTGGAAGTTCTTTGTTTTGGATTTATTTTTACTAATCTACCATGATGTTCCTGTAGTATATTGAAGTATACTAGTCCTTAGATGTGATGGTTGTATTATTTTACTTTTTTCAGGCTAAGAACATGTTTAACAAGTACAGAACATATCTGTTGATCTTGCCAAGAATGCATTGTCCTTGTCACTTCCAGGAAATCTTTGTTCTGTATTTGTTAATTCTAGTGTAATGGAGGTGAACAAAGGCAAACATGTTTGAAGTCCAGCCTGAGTGGCAACCACGGCCTCCTTCATCGACAAAGCAGAGGTGGGAACATTGTGGAACATTAAAAAAAATAACCTTCATAAGCCACCTGGACATGGTGGAGCAAGAGGCAGGCTGTCCTTTATGGGGACCCAAAGTGAGAGCCAATCTGTCTTAGGGAAGATGAAGGTGCAAGGTAGACCTGAACAGCTTTAACCACATCCAAACAATTGAGAGAGACCCCCTTAGGATAAACTGAAGCAGGACATAGTGATAAAAGAACAATGTCCTGGTTAAGGTGGAGGGCAGAAACTCCTTTTGAAGAAAGGAAGTTATCCGTCTTACGACAACACTGTCCTTGTGTACAATTAGAAAAGGTTATTTATAAGACAAGTCTGCTAAGTAGGGCACCTACCTCACGGAGATGATGGCACTGAGGAAGACCACCTTATGAGTGAGTATTGACAGGGGAATATCTCTAGTAGGTTCAAAAGATGTTCTTTGCAGAAACATGAGAACCAGGTTCCCCTGTCACTATGTGAGCTACACCTTGTACAAAGGGCATATCAAGAGACTATGAAGCAGATATTAGTCCCTTAATGGTGCCAACTGTTGATCCAGGCCATATTTTAGAAAGTCCCACGGAGCATTCTCTGGGATAAAATTTATTTTCCTTCCACCAGGCTAAATTTGCTTTTCACACGCGATGGTAGACCTTGTGTGACGTGGATTACTTAGCTTTCAGGAGCATATGCATAACCGAACCAGAAAGACCCCTGTACCTTAGCAACTGGGCTTCAGCAGCCACGTTGTCAAAGCGACCAACCGTGAATGATGGGGTCTGAGTAACACATGCTCTTGGGTCAATTCAGTGCAAGGAGAATGGCCGAACACCCTCCATCTCGGTCATACATAGTGGACGGGAATGGAGACAAACCTGTGTAGTTCGCTGTTGAAAGTGAAAGCAAGAAAGTCCACTTCAAGCTTGCCTCATCTGAGAAATAGGTCCTAGAACACCTCTGGGAGTCCAGACCTTGGCAGCTGAGGTAGTCGTAAACCATTAGGTTATACTCAAGACAATATGTCCCCCTTCTCTTTCTGTGGCAAGACTTCTGGTTCCTTCCTAGTAGTTGATGTATGCCATCATTAACAGGTGTTGTCTAACTGAATCCTGATTGGATACCTATGCAGTCGAGGAGTTCAACATTGAGGGAAGAGATGGATTTCTTGGAGCTTCAGTATGTTGATGGAGAGGACAAGCTTCTATTGACAACCAAGTGCCCTGCACTGTCATGATGTCCAGGATGCTAACCCAGACAAGCTATCATGCCACGTAAAAGGGGGTGTCAGAATCTGGCCTTGTAGAACAGTGAGCAGGTGGGCTCTGGTAATGGAACAGGGTTCTTGTATAGAGGACAATGTTTCAGTTGTGAAGCAGTCAACAACCGTTAACTATGCCAGGCAGGATGATGTGAAGAAGAGATAAATGCCCAGGCAATCAGTGAGGAGCTTGATTGGGAGGGCAGGGTTAGACAGTGGGGTGTGCAGAGGCCATTGTGTTGGTGGCTTGTACCAGGCATAGCACTGCTTATGTATAGGGAGAGGTAGGTGTGAAGTTGCGGTGACCCAGGGAAACAGCAATCCAACACATGGGGATGGGGACGGGTGGTGGGGAAGGGTGGTGGGGATTGAATGGGTGTCTGATTCTACTGGATAGTGAAGAAGTATGTATTATAAACAGAGCTCTGCGTGCCTGTAATTGTCACGCACGCACTGCTGCATCAATAACAGAAAGAGGTAATGGGACCACAGAGGAATATCTCACACATAGAGGCACATTATTGCTGCTCTGATCATTGTGACATTTTTATTTAAAAGGAGAGTTGTGTGTAATGGGGGACAGGAGGAGAGTATACTGGGGTTATCATAGTTTTGTAATGCTGCTAAATACTGTACAGGGGTAACCTACCCAATGAACTCCTGGAAATTAAAGCCAGTGCAGTGGGTTATATAGCTTAGTGATGAGGCTGGTAGCAGTATGAGCAGGAAGAATGGAAGCCCTTCCTAGTAAGGGTGAGGAGAATGAGCCCTTGTATGATCAACATAATTTTGTGCAAGGTAAGAATTTTTTTTATTTTTTTTTAGAGACATATACGCAAAAATTAGGTTTTTTTTCCTGTGCCCATATCCTTCCTGTCTTTACACCACTAGATACACCTCTGCATGCAGCAAAAATGTTGAGTTGCATCTGTCTGGAGTGGAACTGTGCAAATGAACCTTTGCTAAAAATTAGGCTACTATCAGACCCAGAACTCTCATGCAAAAAACAGAGATTTGGGCAGCTCCTAGACTGCAGGGGCTGGATCTGGGAGCGAACGTTTAGGCGTTTCTCCTGTGGTAGAAAAACTTTGCCCTGAGCATTGTCCAGGATGAAATTCAGGAATTCCAAAGTGAGTCATCAGTTCCAGTGATGACTTCTGTAGGTTCAGGATCTAACTGTAGCTTTGTAAAGTCTGGATAGTTTGTCTAACATTGTCAAGGTCTGTGCTGACTGCTCTCGGTAAAAGATCATCGGGGTATCTCAGTATGTGAATTAACTGTGAACAAAAGGCTACCAATGAAGCTAGCACTCGGGGTGCAGAAAACAAACGTAAAGGAAAGGCAACAAACTGGTAGCGTTCTGTGCCGACAGTGAAAACGCAGGAAGTGTTGATGTGCTGGAAACATGGGAACATGGAACTAGGCATCCTTGATGTCCATGAATGCTAGAAAGTCCCCTGGATAGAGGGAGGCTATGACTGACATGCTGGATTGCATAAAAAATATCTGCACTCAAATGAAGACACCGAGGGGAATTTATCAAACTGCAGCAGAAAAAATCTGTAGCATTCGCCCAGGGAAAACAATCAGCTTCTCACTTCAATGAAAGACAGAAGCTGATTTGTTGCAATGCACAACTGCTCCAGATTTTGTCTGCTCCAGTTTTGATAAATTCCCCTCTGAGTGCTTTGAGATCCAGGATGGCGCGGTTGCCCCCTTTGGTTTTGGGAATGGCAGACAGGTTTGAGTAAAAATATTGGAACCTTTCCTTTTAAGATATGATGGCAATGACCGCCTCTTGACCAAGAAGGTCTGCCAATGCACCATTAGCCTTTGCAGTAAGGTTGGCAGATTTGATATCATGAAGCGTGGTAGAGGTAAGGATTGAAATTCTACCTTGTTGTCCCGGGAGACCACCTCTCTCATCTGTCATCTGAAATGCTAGGGGTCCAGGCATCTGCACAGGCTGATCGACTTTCCCCCACTTTGGAAAGTGGTTGCATCCGCTCATTGTGAGGAGGATTTGTTCATAGGCTTGCAAGATTTGGGTTACACTGGGTCCTGAAATTTGGTCTGGAGGTTGATGCCTAAGAGAAATGGAAGGAATACTTTTTGCCATCAGGAGCACATTTTGCTAGATGGAGGCTTAGGCTTCTTTTGCTTCTGTAAAAAGATATTTTTACTACCACTAATTCCCAAAGAAACATTAATTGTCAAAGGGTATGTGGAGCAAACACTTCTTACATTGTTCTTCTGCAGACTAATGTTTAGACCAGAAAGTCCTCCGCATAGTAACAGATTTATTCTTGAAAAAAATGGACAATGTCTAGCATTAAGTAGTGCATTACAGTAATGTAATTCAGTAGGCATAAGCTGCAACTGGTTCGTAACTGAAAGGTGAAAAAATATGTTTTTGGGGTCTTTGAGTTCCTTAGATCCCACTCTCAGAGTCTGGCAAATTGCCATAAGAACATTAACAGATTTCAAGAAAAAACTAGATGGAAAGAGTTTCCAGATGCTTGTCAGCCTGGTCTGAAATGGCTGGGTCCCAAACAGGAATGGACCATTTTCTAGTAAACTCCTCCTCCATGGGATATTGCAGAGTAAACTATTTTGGAGGAAGAAGTAATTTGTCAGGTGTTGTCTAATCCCATGTAGAGGACGGCAAGGCTGGGTGGTGGAAGGCAGGTATATTTCGCCAATATTTGGGCTTTGGTCCCCTTAAGGGACCCCAGAGGGTTAACCTTCCTGACACAGGAAGCAGATGAAAAGGTCAGCAACTCCAGAGAGGAGTGTGGGAGTTGAGGAGAAAGGAATTAGCTGTGACTAGTGAAAGAGAGACCTGCTGGATTGCTGTGCTGCAGTGTTACAGGACTTATATTCCTGAAAAGGCATTTCCCCAGGTTTGGAACTTTTTTCAACAAGTCGGTGAGACAGTCATGTTTTATTATCCATTCTGAAGATTTGGACTTTAAGTTTATTGAAGATAAGCGTATATTTGTATTTACTGTTTTCGGCTGCCCTACGTGAGGAAAATAAAAGGCTTTTTTGTTTTATGCAAAACTCTCTGTGCGAGTTCTCTGTGAGATCCCCAACATCACACCCCATAAAAAATAGGTTTAATTAATGAATGTATTAGACAGGCTTTTTTTTTTTTTGCATGTAAATTTTTTATTTTCAAACAAAGTATAGTACAAGATGCATGTATTGTCAATCATACAAGACATAAAGTACAGAGTATTTGGAGAACAATAACAGAGCGATAAGGTTTTTTTGTGCGGGAAAGGTTCCCGTTCAGACCAGTTTGCAAATGTTCGTAAATGAAAGAACATCAGACAAAATAATAAAATAATACACCAACGCCTGGAGGGCAACAGCAATACAGGCAACAAAATAACAGTTGGTGCTGAAAATTAGAGTAACCATAGTAACCATTAATACACTCGGTCATGAAGTTGAGATAGACAAATGTTGGGTGCGAGAAAAGTCGTCTGGGGATGGTGATGCGTTTCAGCATTCCACGTAGGGGAATTAAGTCCAGCATTTGGCCGTGGTCGTGGTGCACTACGTCAAAGGACATCGAGGGCACCCAGTGAGTTAGTGAGCTTGGCAGTAAGAAACCACTTGGAATATTGGAAAATAAGCATTACGTCACGTAATTGATCTAGGCGTAGTTCAGTAGTTAGATCAGGTGTCAAAGAATGTCTTTGTACGGTGCATGTTGAATTTCGTATCTAATTTAGATTGGAGGTGGGGGATAACCAGTCAGTCAATATAGCTTTATTTGTGCTTATGATACATAAATGTTCCCATCTGGTCAATGTGCGAGGAGGGTTAGAGAGGTCGGGAGTAGGATAATTAAATAGGCAGATATCAGGAGAGGTAGTTCTACCCTTTCCAGAATGAGCATTCATATAAAAGACACTCCCTCCCATAGGGATTGGATGGGGGGGCATGACCACATAAGGTGGAGTATATCGGGTAGAGGAAAGTGGCATTTCGGGCAAGAAGTCAACCAGTGTGGAGGTCCATGGCTTGTGATGATGTTGAAGCCATAGTATGCCCGATGTATGACTTTAAATTGGATCTCCCTCCATGATTCACTAACTATTGTGCGTCTTAGTTGCATCCAACCATTCAGGATAAGGGAGTGTGCAGATTCCGGGGATATATACAGGCTTTAACAGTCTTGCGGTGTGTAAGGGAGCCCAGACTAGTAACCGGGGTAGTTTCAGACACAGGAGCTCTAATTTTAAACATGTACACAGCGCGACACTAAGAAACAAATTGGCATTGTTAAGCCTAGGAGCTATGTTAGCAGACTGGGGGCTCCTCCTTAGGCATACAGTCATTTAAAATCGAATAACGAGACTTCTGGTCTTCTGCAGCTGAATGCTCCATGACTGCGGCAGTTGCAGAAATGTCAGAGACAGACCCTGGAGAAGAGGGTGTAGAATTACCCTTACAGCCCCTGCAGTCTGAGTTGTCTATCATGGTGGTTAGTTTAGATATGAAATCCTGCAGAGATGTAGGAAATTGGATTCAAAGAGAGCACAATGGCCCAAGCTGTAGGCGTTTGGTCCTCTGGAGGAAACGCTGCAGGCCACCCCACGAGCTGCTAGAGAATGGTGAGCTGGAGAGGGCCGCAGGACTACTCGCATTGGCCTTATAATCCAACATACTGCAGTACTATATAGGAAAGTAATATACACCAGAAACACCTGGGGTACTCACAAACAACTGCGGAAGCAGGGAAGGTTATATGGATAGAGGTAACCATGTAATTTCTAGGCAGCAGCAAGGACAATCTAAGGCAAACCCATACCCCTTGCTGAGAAGAGCACTGCTGGAAACTACCTCATGCTATAAGTGTGGAAAGTGGTTGTGTGCATGCACGTAACACAGTTGTTCTTGATGCAGCATGAAGTTCTCTATTGCATTAAACTTTTGAGGATAGCAGAAGTAATGTGCGAAGCTCATTAGGGGGTAAAACCCCAGACTTACCAAGTTGCAGGCCTGGAGCGCATTCTAGCACAGTAAGTACTGGAGTGTTCCACAGGCAAAACCCTGTGAACACATACCACATTCCAGGCATTCTTTGCCCCTAACCTGGGCATTCTCCCTAGGTGCTCTTCACAGATCAGGACTACACTAGCAGGTGTGTCACAGCCTTGGACCGGTGACGTGTTCTAAGACATGTGCTAAGAAACCAGTGCATGTTGTTTCAGGGAAGCACCACAAACAGAGTCCAGTGCCTTAAGATCACATTACAGGCTAGCACTGCATTTCTCAGTCTTGTGGGGCCTAGGTGAGGCCTCCGAGGTAGTGCCAAGAATCAGTTAATTCAGATAGCTACACAGCGAGTCTCAGCTCCACAAATTATGAAAAACCTTGATTGATGAAAAAAAAGTCTTAATAAAAAGTAAAAATGTCTAGGAAAAAATGGGCTTGCTTTTCTCTAAAAAGAAAAGACATTCATCCTCCTAGGACACTAGCATAAAACTGAAGCCGCAATGTATTGGGAGCGGTTTTACCTGGCTGGTCAATTACTTTTTGTTTGTCAGTGTCCAATTCCTCTCAAAGGCAGCAGTTTACCTCAATGCCCCTGAATTCTACCGCTTCTGTATCCATTGATGACAATTATGAAACTACATTTTTGTTTTAAGGTTCAAACACGCTTTAAAGTGTTTGTCTGTGCAAAATTGTGTCTTAGCTTTGGATCATATTGGGGAGGGTTAGAACCTCTATTACGTTTTTACCGATTTCTGGGTCTCTGTCAGAGAGATTTACCTTTACTTCCTGTCATGCTGACACTTTAGCAGTTTTTGAATTGAAATGCACTTTAACTTTTTAGATGCCACATGCACCCCACTCCCCTTTAAGGGTAATCTGGGGTCCCCCGTTTGCTTAACTGTGTGTAGTGTAAAAGGAATTCCCAGAAACAAGCTCTAAAGGTTCCCTTCTGTCTCACAAATATAACCCAATGTATCAAAGCTTGTACTATCCCTTTGCCTTTTTTGGATGTATGAATGCGATTTGTGATATGTCATGCCAGCAAAGAGCACATTCATGAAGCAGACCTACCCCCTCTATACATGAACAGCTCTCTGGAATTTGGTGGCAGTGAATTACAGAGAACTCCAGTTGAAGTAACCCTGTGGGGATAGAATTTGGAAGCTGCCTTGGGTAACCTGATTCCAGAATATTGTTTATTTGGATCATGTTATTATAGTAAAGTCAGAACAGACTCTGCACTCATTTTGAGAGACTGCCATGGCCTATGCCAGTATCTACAGAACAGAATTAGAAATTGCAAAAACAAACTAAAATCCTTACAGTCCATTTGGAGGAGATTTTCTTTTCATCAGATTTGAAATTACAGTTGGGGATAATTGGGAACTGTTATGGACAATCATCTGAAATCAAATTGGGAACTATTTTGAACAAAAAAGCAGCTTAAGGGACCAATGAAACCAGTGGCATCTATTGCAAAAAGTTGTCATACTGTAAAGATTCTGTCAGAATGCGATAACACTTGAAATGCAAATTCTCAGATAACAAAAAAAAAAACTTTTCTTAACCACAAGCTCAAATATTTGAGCTGGAAGTTATGCACTACAAATGTTGCAGGTGCCAGAGACTAAAGAATTGGTAATCAAAAAATCTTTTGTTATCTATAAAAGATCTGCACAGAGAATGTGTATAGAGCACAAATATGCTTAATTTTGGCGCTATTAGAGAGCAGCAGTTTGTTGAAACTAATTGCCTTGTGAAATTAAGAATGGAAGAGTAGACACAATAGAATAAAGTGGCCTTTAGTCCTCTCTTAAATATAGAGGATTTTGTGTCTTGTGAAGACATGTGAAAACAGAGACATCTTCGACAGTTTAAATCTTTGAAAGACTATTGATGTTAATTCTGCCTCTGGCGCATTCTGCATATCTAAACATCTCCGGCTTTGAAGAAACAGTCGCTTGGACCAACGAAAGCTTCTCTCTCTTTACTTTTTTTGTTAACATTTCCTTAATTTTTGTTTTTACTTCTGACCTCTTGTAGGAGATTCTTGTTTAGCTTAAGCACAGTAAGACAAAATGGTGAAGCGGTGGGCGCTGTCTTGATATGACTTTTGCATTGATCTTGCCCAGGCGTATTGTTTCTGCTCAGAAGCAGCGATAACAAATTATGTGGAAAGACAGGTTGCTTGGAAAAGGTTCTCCAGGGAAAATAATGCACTAGAACAATAGAACAATGAATCTAATCATTTCATTACCAATGGAAGGAGAAGTAAATGTAAAAGGAATTAACAATTGTTCTGGGCACAATGCTTGGAACATCTTTCGACAGATGTAATTAGTAATCTGGATTTGGTACGGACTTCAAGACAAGGACGTTGTGACCTTCTGCAGAATCTCTAACTGTTGAACTTTCCATACAGCACTGCTGTGTATGTGTTTACTTGAATGAAATGGCTATTTGAAGGGAAACTCCACTTGCAACATTTTCTATGGCTCACTGCCTTCCTAATTCCCCAATCACTTTGTGTAAAACTCTGCTCATTTGCTCCTCTTATCATCCAGTGTATCTCAAGCTGCCCACACACCTTACAATTTATCTGCAGATTTTCCGGGGTCAGATGGAAAAAGTGCAACAGATTGGCCAAGGTGGAGATTACTCCATCCACACAGTTAAGTGTAGATGGAGAAATCTGTTGCACCTTTTCCATCTGACCACAGAAAATCTGCAGATAATTGTAAGGTGTGTGGGCAGCTTTAGGTCTTACTGCCTCTCTTTCAATGTTTTGAAAAGAGGAAGCAAAGTTTATAATTTTGGTCTGTTTCTCCTTTAGTAAGATTTCCCTTCTCACTTCTTATGTTGCTGGCAGTAGGACAGGAACTTGCAATTGGGGTAAAACAAAAAAGTTGGGACACCAGTCCTGACAAGAACAAAGGTGGGATTACTCGCTTTGTAGAGAGTTCCTCTTGTCCCTGTCTGTAGTGTCATTGAGACAGGTAAAGGAGAAGATATCTACCAAATGCAGAAATATAACTAGACAGAGAAAGAAAACAAAATAAAGGTTTAGGGTTTGCCAACAGGGGTTGTGTGTCTGCGTGTGTGTCTGTGTGTGTGTCTGCAAATGATATACAATTTAAAGAGTCAAATGTTATGTTTTTTTTCTTATAGATAGGTAGGGACTCTTGTAGGTAAATAGGACCTGCACACATTTTATGTACACCTACATTAAAAAGTGCCACAGGGAAGAACATTACTCTGCAAATCTAAGACACAGGAGTTTTGATGAATGTATGTAAGCTGCATTGAAAAACATGACATGTTTGTAAGCTTTCATTAGCAGAGCAGTGAGAAATCGCCATCTGTTCATGAAAGTGGAGGAAATCATAAGGCTAAAATCACTAAACATTAGAGACAAACTAACAAGAGCTGAAAATGCAAGTCACATCAGTGAAAAGAATGGACATTATAGTAATAATGTATTGCCTTCCCTCCCACTGAAGAACATACTACAAAAAACTGCCCGTTTAATAGTTCATCAGGCACCAATTGCAACTTTCCAGTGGGCAGGAAAAGGTCACAACACCAGACTGGTCATTATATTATTTTTCTATACTTCCTGTCTTGAAAACACAACAAGAAGTGAAAGTAAATGTCTTCAAAGTTAGGGAAATCCTCTCAGACAGGTGTCACATAAACATATGTCCCCATTGGAAGATTCCCCCCCATTTCTGTTACGGGGACAATTTTGGATTTTCCCTCACTTTTAATCCGGGTAACAGTGGTGACTAGACAAATAGGATGAAGTTCAATAATTGGGACACAGCGATAAAAATTAGAGGTTCTAACTAGGTGTTTATATCCCCTTCCTGGCCAGGCCATTTTTCAGTATTCAGCTCTGCGGTACTTTGACTGACATTTATTCCCTCATGCAACTCTGTACTGAAATTAATTTCATACAATTTTTTGGGGACACATAGAGCTTTCTTTTGGTGGTAATTATTCACCACTGCGGTTTTTATTTTTTACTATATTAAGGAAAAATTACTGAACATTTTATTTTTTTACATTATGTTAGGAACAATTATTATTACCCAATTTTTTGGTAAAATATAAAAGACGGGATCACGTCGGGTAAATAGACACCAAACATGTCAAGCTTTAAAATTGTGCGCACCCTCAAAATCACAAAAAACTACCATACTCCAAAACTACCAAAATTTACCATAGGTGACACTTTAAAAGCTTTTAGCGCTCATCAGTTTAGTGTTATCGGTGATTAATGGCCCTAGAATTATTGCTCTCACTGCAACGTTTGCGGAGATATGTAGCATGTGCGGTGTAATGGGCGCAATCGTTGTTTTCGCATGTATGTGCACCCGACGCATGTTTGCATGCGTGTATATATGGGTGGGGACTTTAAAAATAAAAATTTGTGTATTTTTTTTATTCTTTTTTATGTATGACTTTTTTTTTGCAACTTTCATTTTTTTTCCTATGTGATAGCAAAGAGGATATGACAGGTCCTCTTTATGGAGACATCAGGGGTCTTCAAGACCCCTGTCATCTAGGACCCCCCAAAGAAGCTGATGAAGCAGAGATCCAGCGTCTGAAGATGGAAAGTGAAACAAGAATGTGGAAGTGATGTAATATACATCACTTCCGCATTCTGACAGCGGTGCGGGGACCGGAGGGAGATCGTGTACCGATCTCCCTCTGATCCCCTGTCACAGAGGCACTATGCTGGTCCCGGGCTCGCACCGGGCACAGCGGAGCCCAGGACGAGCATGACAACGGGAGGGGGGGGAGCGGGGGGCGCGGAGGTGGGTGGACACAGACCTTATGCAAGACCTTATGCAAGCGATCCGTCGGCCGTATAGCCGGCGGATCACTTGTATGTTAACAGGCATTGCTGCCTGTTTTAAAATTTAGGCAGGTTCCCGCTCACACGCGAGTGGGCGATCCTGGCAGCATGTTAAATACTCCCACTTAGATCCAGGAAGCTCCCCGGCCGGGAAGCGGTCAAAATAGAAAAAGAGATTGAGGTCACAGAGTCCTAACTCTCTTTTTCTGCAGCCCCTTGTATGAATGAACAGGAAGCCTCTATACTGAGTGCTCCTGTCCATTCATAAACTGTGGAGATAGGGATGTTCAGATACCAGTGCTGATACTTGGCATTTTCACGAGACCTACCAGGGTTCCAGAAGTTGCAGCTGGGACCTGGCTCTGGTGCTCCACCACTGTGCTGAAATCATTAGTCTGTATTGTTTTAGAAAAACTGTCACATGACAATAAACAAAACATTTATCAGTACTTGTATCTGTGAGTACTTGGACAAGTATCAGTCCTTGTACTTAAAAAAATGGTATTGGTGCACAAATCCCAGGAGCTCCATATGCTCCTTACAAATGACAGCTGCCTCCTAACTTTTGAATTTTTCTCTAGTCTAGTCCTGGAGCTGGAAAAGTATCTGTACTTGTACTTGCACCGAGTACGGTACTTGGTATCTGAAAATCCCTACTTTAAAGAGCCTCTAACATGTTTGCAGCTGAGGAGACTTTTTATTGGAGAATGCACATGGCATCACCAGCTTCTAATTAATTGATAGGAGGAAAATAAACAAAATGGCTGCCTTTGGCTAGTACTGCTCACTTTAACACTTTCGCTGCCACCAACGTAAGGCAGATGCCGCTGTCTGTCAATACAGTTTTATCTTTTAGATTGAAAAAACATTTTTGTGCATCGATACTGATTTTAGTGTGCTTTTATCAATTGAATTGTTTAAATTTATCCGTTTAATATTGATTTGCTAGACATTTGCGCAATTATTACAAAATTTGCAGCACCATCTTTTTATTCTACCGGGCCTGTGCTTTTAAAGAAAATATAATGTTTGGGGGGTCTTTCACAAATGCTAGCAACGCAGCAATAGAAAATCAAAACCATGGGAAAAATTGCAAAAATGGTGTGGCCAGCTGAGGTTAAAAGTGTTCCGGAGGGCTTGGCAGCGAAAGGGTTCAAGCGTCAGTCCATGCCAAACTGATCATCTTAGGAAGATGTTGGTGGATTGAAATCACCTACTGGTCTCATAAATTTTCGTGGCTCCAGTAGCAAAATTTATGTATGTGAGTTTTCAGCTATGGCCTATTAAAATAGAAAAATAATCTACATACATTATCATATATACTGTATACATACATTGAATCACCCACGTGATATCTTTTGGTGACACCAGTGGTGATATCTCTGTATCTGAGTTCCTTGACACACCCACCCTCTTTGGCCATCAAAAAAATTAATAACTTTTGGTAATGTAACTTAACTATGTGAAGCAATTATTTGAAAAGTGATGTTTCCCTTTAAGTATTAACATGGTAAACATACTGAAGATCAGATGGAAACAGTGTAAAGTAAAAAAAAAATCCATGTTCAGATCATCTAACTTCACTAATTGTATTACTAAATGGCAGAGTGCTTGCAAAGCCGCCTGAAATTGTAGGTTTCTATCACCGCTCAATAGTTTAGTGTTGAGTTTCTCGGCTGGTGAGAACCAACATAAGTGCCTTAATGCATTCTCTGAGTCATGTGACAGCTATGGACCGAGGAAAGACATCTATATGTAGCCGCAGGAATATTACAGCTCTCTGCTGTCAACAAATAACATTCAGTCCTGCAAGAACAATTTAATATTTGCTGAACTATTTGAGACCCAGAGAATGTCAGTGCGGGTTGCAAAGGCTGATCAGTAACTCAATCTGTCCCCTTTGACTCCCCAAGCCCCATTTTGTCACATTATCCATTCCCTCTGCATTCTCACAAGTGTAAAATATTTTAGGTCTCTATATTGGCCTGCAGCAAATGTTATACCAAAGGAAATGCATCTGTAGGCCATGAATCTGAGTGAAGCAGAGGAGACACACAAGCAAGAAAATGGAATGAGCCTGCCATCATTAGGCCATGCATCACCAATATAGGAAAAAAAAGTTAATTTAAAGTAACCCTGTTTCACGGCTGTATATTTCTTATAAACATGTTTGTTGCTTGGTCATGCTGATGCTTTGGCTTTGATACTAACTGACTCGATTACCAACAAGTATAGCAATACAACATTCTGATACGTTTCTGGGTTTAGCCTTTACTATAATAATTACATGATTGCTTTCATGTTGTACCAAAAAAAAAACCCTGCATGCCTTTGTGAAAGCAGTTTCACCAGAGTTAAAACTCTCATTAAAGCAGCCCTAAGACATACCATTATAAATGCAACAGGTTGCTTGGGATTTGAGCTGTAGCTCGGTGCTTGAGTGTAACTGCATAGAAGAAAAATTTGAATTTTTGGGTAGTTACAGAAAATCATGGTGGGCTACAAGCTTAAATGTCATTGGAATTTTTAAAAGGGTCTGTATACATACATTCTTTCTTTCATTGTCTGTTTATTGGCTCTGTTAAGAGTCAACAGAGCTCATCAGCTCAAGCTCAAATGTGCACAAACACAGGTAAATAAGACTCAACAATGAGTGTGTCCCCTCCCTCCAGAAGTCAACAACCTCTGTTCATTAGGAATGGTTTGGAAGCTTATTTAGAAGAGAAGAGTTACAACGTAAAGTAAAGATTAGGGGAGAGATTAGCACAGCCATGAGGGTCTGACATAGTTCATTCTGCCAAAACCTACTATGTTCAAAGAGATGCAAGCTTCTTAATACTGTTGCCACGCAGGACCACCCTACAACATCTTTCATGTTATCTCAACAAGAGACATTCATTTCTGTTATTTTGGAACACCTTATCAGCTTTTCACAAAAGGGTGAAGACTTATTAAAAGTCAGGAGACGTGGACAATCTAAGACAACATAGCTGAACTGGAAAGTGTGATTGTTCTCTTCTCCTGCCTTCTCCAAACTCTTCACCCTTATGTGAATAACCCTGTAAATGTTAAGTTTTTTTTTCTTTTGAACTTTTGACAGTCACAGTGCACTGAAACATGAAGCATTTTTTTTTCTTAAATTTTTTTTAAACAGCGTGGTGCCCCCC
>NW_017307442.1:112337-112673 GCF_000935625.1 Nanorana parkeri | reverse complement strand
TTTAAAACGTGGGTGTCCCCCCCCCCCCCCCTCCGTTCATACCAGAGCCTTTAAGGTATTAGGTCTTGTTTAAAAATTATTCCCACCTCTCCTGCAAAAGTTCTCACAAATGTGTTGCTTTTGTAGGATGCTTTGATTTCATCCTTCTGTATAGCTCAATGCAAAACCAGCTTGTTGGGGTTAAAAGCCCATCTCTGGGAAAAATTGGAACCCTCCCTTTCTTGCTGTTACCAATGGCCATTAAAATAAAATCCCTTCTTGATATCTGTATGTAATACTTCTGTAATGGTTGTTTTTGTGCCCCTAACTGGATAGTCAATGTCTTGAGCCTGTGTC